>NC_138303.1:68687500-68920000 GCF_965601325.2 Salmo salar
TCATTCTCATCAAGGGTGTATGAAATGGTTAAACATGCATTCTTTTGAAGGCCGTCATTGTACATAAGAATTTGTTCTTAACTGACTTGCCTAGTTAAATAAAAATTATCTTCCCTGTTCAAGTCAATATGTTTTCTAGGGAGCGTGGAACATGAGTGATCATTGTTCCAGATGAGGGATTGTTGTAAACTGACTAATTGACTTGAGCATGTTTTAGTATGTTTATAACTATATAAGTGGACTAGCAGTAGTGACTAACGTGCTATGGGTTAGATGGAATGATTTATGTGCAAATGTATTTGTGGCCAGAGGCAAAGTACATAGGGGGCCTGTGTTTGAGACTGAATGTTTGCATAAGCATGTTAGTTGCAGAATCTGTCTGGACCGACATCGGTGCATTCTATGGAATCCCAAAAGCCAAGGCTTTAACGTTACAGGGAATTGGGAAAGTGGAATTGAATATGACTGGGGTAGAGATTTGTGAGGCTCATAGATTAAGGAAGTTGGTAAAGAGAGTCTCTGGGGAACAATACCACTCTTCTGTGTATAGATACAGGGGATAGCTCATAGTAGCGGAAGGACAGCTAACTATGCACAATATAGAGACTACTATAAAGACAAATTGAACGTCACGCATACCCATCGAAGAAGAAACATCTCTTGAAAGACTAGCTACAGTACCCTGTATACAGGAAGCCACCTCACCGGAAGGGGGAAGTTCACTGTAATAATAGCGTCACATCTCCTGCAGGGGGTGATTAAGAAACATGTGTTTCTTCGGTTGGATACACATCCAACACCACAAATCTCTCCCTCATTCCTAACCCCCAGCAGTGGGACCGAGTGATGGTAACAGGAACGTGTCAGAAGGTTGCTGCTTATCAACTGTTGGGACCCAAAGTTTACACTGTAACGATGGTGCTCACAAAGGGGTGGGGTGTAGATTGGCCTTGGGATGAGAGATGTGTACCTAACCTGAGCACAAGGAAGTATTATCCACAGATACCGACTGTAGCAGAACAAAGCATGTCATTGGAGATGTTGGTGGCTAGAAAGGCAGGTAGGAGTTGGGAGACAGGTAGGAAGTATCTGAAAGATTCAGTCCTAGATCTATCGGCAAAACACAAGGGCAATAGGAGACCAGGAGACAGATTCAATGCAATAGCTATTCTCACGGCAGTCGCTGTAGGGACAGCAATTCAAGAAGTAGTAGTAGTGGTGAAGGATGGTATAGTAACAGCATGGAACTGGACTACGGCGCAAATGAGGGGTATTTTGAAGTATGCATCATGGGCAGTGTTATTGGTAGCAGTGGTTACCTTGTGAGCATTGCTGGGATGTCATCTTCTGAAGGCATTGATGTTGATATGTGTAGACAGTGTTGATTTGCCTCAAGATGAGGTAAAGTTGATTAAGGCCACCGCACATGTGTATTGGGTGGCCATGGAGGAAGGAGATGGGGGGCGAAGTTAAAATTATATGGCGTTGGAACAGCTTTTGTAACCTGTGGCCTAACGGGGAAGACTGGGTGAAAGCATAAGGTTTTTTAGGGCCTTCATTTTTGTGGAACCCAGCAAAACAGTATCCCTAAGGTATAGTGTCAGGCTAAGAGAGAGTGGGAATCATGTTATCAAACTTCAGTTTCTTTGCATATCTAATTATGCATATATAACAGTGTAGGTTCCATCCCTCTCTTCGCCCCAACCTGGGCTCGAACCAGGGACCCTTGCACACATCAACAACTGACACCCACGAAGCATCGTTACCCATCGTGCCACAAAAGCCGTGGCCCTTGCAGCGCAAGGGGAACACCTACTTAAGGTCGCAGAGCGAGTGACGTCACCGATTGAAACGCTACTAGCGCGCACCACCGCTAACTAGCTAGCCATTTCACATCGGTTACACTTAGCTTAACGCATTGTTAATACTTATGTTCTTAGGAACCCGGAAGCTGAAATAGAGAAAGTCAAATGCTACAGCTGAAATGTCATTATCCTTTGTAGGACGAGAGGGGGGAATAAGAGTGTGCAATAATGTGATTATAGATCATAAGTCTCGGAGGTGTAAATATACAAATCAAGATCTTCATTGTAAAGGGTTTTAACACTTTTTCCCATGCTTGTTCAATGAACCATAAACAATGAACATGCACCTGTGGAACAGTCGTTAAGACACTCACAGCTTACAGACGATAGACAATTAAGGTCACAATTATGAAAACTTAGGACACTAAAGAGGCCTTTCTACTGACTGAAAAACACAAAAAGATGCCGAGGGTCCCTGCTCATCTGTGTGGGCGTGCCTTAGGCATGCTGCAAGGAGGCATGAGGACTGTAGATGAGGCCAGGGCAATAAATTGCGATGTCCGTACTGTGAGATGCCTAAGACAGCGCTACAGGGAGACAGGACGGACAGCTGATTGTCCTCGCAGTGGCAGACCACGTGTAACACCTGCACAGGATCAGTGCATCCGAACATCACACCTGCGTGATAGGTACAGGATGGCAACAACAACTTCCCGAGTTACACCAGGAACGCACAATCCCTCCATCAGTGCTCAAACTGTCCGCAATAGGCTGGACTGAGGGCTTGTAGGCCTGTTGTAAGGCAGGTCCTCACCAGACATCACCTCACCGGCAACTACGTCAAGTACTTAACGCAGCTGGTGGCCACACCAGATACTGACTATTGCTTTTGATTTTGACCCCCCCTTTGTTCAGGGACACATTATTCGATTTCTGTTAGTCACATGTCTGTGGAACTTGTTCAGTTTATGTCTCAGTTGTTGAATCTTATGTTCATACAAATATTTACACATGTTAAGTTTGCTGAAAATAAACAGTTGACAGTGAGAGGACATTTCTGTTTTTGCTGAGTTTATGTACTTGTGTAAACATGTCTTTGTCTTTGCAGCTGTTTGACCTAGTGGGGGAATAAACTCAGACAACTTACTAGTTGTCTGTGAGTTTTACTAAAGTCTGTCCCTACGCTAGGGAGTTTTAGGAAATGTTTTATGGGCAAAATGCTTTAAAACTGCACAGGCTTAAATAATGTATAATTGTTTCAATTAACATCACTTGGTCATCTATTTCATTCCTTTTATGGTTTCCTCCCTATTAATGAGAAATTTTAGATGTATTTTGTTTTCATGATCTTGTGTATATTTTTTTTCATGTATGTTCATGAGGACCACAATGGAAATACTTTTAAAAACTTTGTCATCCTTGATGATTTTAATGGCATTGTTGAATCCACGTGTGGTTGTATTGCATTTTAAAATGGTCCGATAAATCAAATCAAAATCGTACTCACCTGTTTTAATCCTTAAGAGTATTGACTCGCCCATGCATCAAAGTAACAGGATTTTTTAAAATCCCCATCAAAATCTGTCAATTTAAACTAGAGTAGGCTGCGTCTCAATCCACAGCATCCGCCTATGTCAGCCTTCCGCATCTCGGATGGAAGGAGGCCGAGCTACAGCAGTGTTTGTCATCCCATGCGACATCCCGAAAATCGGTCTTCCCATGAAAACCTCTAGTGTCAGAACTCTTTGGCCTAAAATAAATAACGGTTTGGCCTTAGACTCTCACGAACACCGTGGAGTTCTCCGTTTTGTTCTACGGTTTGTTCAAGGGTCATGTTTGGGCTACAAACTAATATGACCCCACTGTGGAAAGAGGAGACTCATGAACACAATGGTTTGCTCTACAACCCCCAGAAGTGTCATGGGACTTGTCTGAAGATGACCTATAAAAATGAATGGAATATGGAGGAAGTTTGTGCAAAAATAATAAGGGGTTAAAATATGTGTCCAAAAAAATATATTTCCTGAGCTTCCTTATATCTCCTAGATATAAGACAGACACTTGAAAACCTTATTCCTTATTTCTTTTTTGCCTTTTATGAAAGTGTTATTCAATTAATTTCTATGGGCTATAGTAATAAAGGACAAATTAAATATTTTATCAAATTGTATTTTTTGCTAGCTAAAGGGGATCAAAAATTCTAAACCAAATTACTAAATGATCCACGGTATGACCATCTTAAAACAATTCCATATTTTAGCATTGTAGAAAATAAAATATTGTATTTTCAGCTGTTTGAAGCTGGTGTACTAAAATGTGTAAAAGATGCAAAAACAAAATTAAAAAAAATGGGAAGCATAGAAATAGCGTAAATAGAACAGGTCTACCGCTTCTTAGTCTTGCTTTCAATGAGCTTGACAGATCTATATCTCAAATTTCTATGTGAATTTGGTCAGGTCGCCCAAAAAGTTGTATATTGTAGCTTTAACCAAGCGGGTCAAGGCAGGAATGAAAGTGACAATGTTGTCACTAGAGGGCAGCCTGGCCTGAGCTGCAGTGTAGGCTGTTATGCAAGACTGCATCTTTTCATTTCAATCACCCCATCAAAAGATTAAGAAACTAGATCAACAATTCCAAAAGAGTGTAGAATGTTGTAGCCTTTACACCAGCATTTTAACACACATTGGCACCAATTAATATCAACCAACATAAAAAAGTTCACCTTTATCTCCAGCTCAGCCTGAGATGTGCTCTTAAGGAGCCTAATTTTCTGTCTTTTTTTTTTAGGTGGTAGATCAGCTTTAATATTGTAGATAGATCGTAGCTTCCATCAATGTAATTGTCTGCAACAATTCCAATCCCCCATATATATATATATATATATATATATATATATATATATATATATATATATATATATACACAGTTGAAGTCAGAAGTTTACATACACTTAGGTTTGAGTCATTAAAACTCGTTTTACAACCACACCACAAATTTCTTGTTAACAAACTATAGTTTTGTCAAGTCGGTTAGGACATCTACTCTGTGCATGACACAAGCTATTTTTCCAACAATTGTTTACAGACAGGTTATTTCACTTATAATTCACTGTATCACAATTCCAGTGGGTCAGAGGTTTACATACACTAAGTTGACTGTGCCTTTAAACAGCTTGGACAATTCCATAAAATGATGTAATGGCTTTAGAAGCTTCTGATAGGCTAATTGACATCATTTGAGTCAATTGGAGAGTACCTGTGGATGTATTTCAAGACTTACCTTCAAACTCAGTGCCTCTTTGCATGACATCATGGGGAAATCAAAAGAAATCAGCCAAGACCTCAGAAAAGAAATTGTAGACCTCCACAAGTTCCGTTCATCCTTGGGTGCAATTTCCAAATGCCTGAAGGTACCACGTTCATCTGTACAAACAATAGACCACAAGTATAAACACCATGGGACCACGCAGTCATCATACTGCTCAGGAAGGAGACGTGTTCTGTCTCCTACAGATAAACGTACTTTGGTGTGGAAAGTGCAAATCAATCCCAGAACAACAGCCAAGGACCTTGTGAAGATGCTGGAGGAAACGGGTACAAAAGTATATCCACAGTCAAACGAGTCCTATATCAACATAACCTGAAAGGCTGCTCAGCAAGGAAGAAGCCACTGCTCCAAAAACGGCATAAAAAAAGCCAGCCTACGGTTTGCAACTGCACAATGGGGACAAAGATCGTACTTTTTGGATTAATGTCCTCTGGTCTGATGAAACAAAATAGAACTGTTTGGCCATAATGACCATCGTTCCGTTTGGAGGAAAAAGGGGAAGCTTGCAAGTCGAAGAACACCATCCCAACCGTGAAGCACGGGGTGGCAGCATCATGTTGTGGGGGTGCTTTGCTGCAGGAGGGACTGGTGCACTTCACAAAATAGATGGCATGAGGGAGGAAAATTATGTGGATATATTGAAGCAACATCTCAAGACATCAGTCAGGAAGTTAAAGCTTGGTCACAAATTGGTCTTCCAAATGGACAATGACCCCAAGCATACTTTTAAAGTTGTGGCAAAATGGCTTAAGGACAAAGTCAAGATATTGGAGTGGCCATCACAAAACCCTGACCTCAATCCTATAGAAAATGTGGGTAGAACTGAAAAAGCGTGTGCGTGCAAGGACGCCTACAAACCTGACTCAGTTACACCAGCTCTGTCAGGAGGAATGGGCCAAAATTCACCCAACTAATTGTGGGAAGGCTACCCAAAATGTTTGACCCAAGTTAAACAATTTAAAGGCAACATAACCAAATATAAATATATATATATATATACACATACATACATACATACACAGTGGGGCAAAAAAGTATTTAGTCAGCACCAATTGTGCAAGTTCTCTGAATGAAAAAGATGAGAGAGGCCTGTAATTTTCATCATAGGTACACTTCAACTATGACAGACAAAATGAGAAAGAAAAAAAAAATCCAGAAAATCACATTGTAGGATTTTTAATGAATTTATTTGCAATTTATGGTGGAAAATAAGTATTTGGTCAATAACAAAAGTTTCTCAATACTTTGTTATATAACCTTTGTTGGCAATGACCCAGGTCAAATGTTTTCTGTAAGTCTTCACAAGGTTCTCACACACTGTTGCTGGTATTTTGGCCCATTCCTCCATGCAGATCTCCTCTAGAGCAGTGATGTTTTGGGGCTGTCGCTGGGCAACACGGACTTTCAACTCCCTCCAAAGATTTTCTATGGGGTTGAGATCTGGAGACTGGCTAGGCCACTCCAGGACCTTGAAATGCTTCTTACGAAGCCACTCCTTCGTTGCCCGGGCGGTGTGTTTGGGATCATTGTCATGCTGAAAGACCCAGCCACGTTTCATCTTCAATGCCCTTGCTGATGGAAGGAGGTTTTCACTCAAAATCTCACGATACATGGCCCCATTCATTCTTTCCTTTACACGGATCAGTCGTCCTGGTCCCTTTGCAGAAAAACAGCCCCAAAGCATGATGTTTCCACCCCCATGCTTCACAGTAGGTATGGTGTTCTTTGGATGCAACTCAGCATTCTTTGTCCTCCAAACACGACGAGTTGAGTTTTTACCAAAAAGTTATATTTTGGTTTCATCTGACCATATGACATTCTCCCAATCCTCTTCTGG
The DNA here is from genome assembly GCF_965601325.2 of Salmo salar. Taxonomy (NCBI): domain Eukaryota; kingdom Metazoa; phylum Chordata; class Actinopteri; order Salmoniformes; family Salmonidae; genus Salmo; species Salmo salar. The sequence goes on from NC_138303.1 coordinate 68,694,470, forward strand.
ATCATCCAAATGCTCTCTAGCAAACTTCAGACGGGCCTGGACATGTACTGGCTTAAGCAGGGGGACACGTCTGGCACTGCAGGATTTGAGTCCCTGGCGGCGTAGTGTGTTACTGCGTAGTGTGTTACTGATGGTAGGCTTTGTTACTTTGGTCCCAGCTCTCTGCAGGTCATTCACTAGGTCCCCCCGTGTGGTTCTGGGATTTTTGCTCACCGTTCTTGTGATAATTTTGACCCCACGGGGTGAGATCTTGCGTGGAGCCCCAGATCGAGGGAGATTATCAGTATGTCTTCCATTTCCTAATAATTGCTCCCACAGTTGATTTCTTCAAACCAAGCTGCTTACCTATTGCAGATTCAGTCTTCCCAGCCTGGTGCAGGTCTACAATTTTGTTTCTGGTGTCCTTTGACAGCTCTTTGGTCTTGGCCATAGTGGAGTGTGACTGAGGTTGTGGACAGGTGTCTTTTATACTGATAACAAGTTCAAACAGGTGCCATTAATACAGGTAACGAGTGGAGGACAGAGGAGCCTCTTAAACCTCTTACATCTAGACGTTCCGCTAGCGGAACACCTGCTCCAATATCCAATGATAGGCGTGGCGCGAATTACAAATTCCTCAAAAATACAAACACTTCCATTTTTCAAACATATGACTATTTTACAGCATTTTAAAGACAAGACTCTCGTTAATCTAACCACACTGTCCGATTTCAAAAAGGCTTTACAGCGAAAGCAAAACATTAGATTGTCAGCAGAGTACCCAGCCAGAAATAATCAGACACCCATTTTTCAAGCTAGCATATAATGTCACAAAAAACAAAACCCCAGCTAAATGCAGCACTAACCTTTGATGATCTTCATCAGATGACAACCCTAGGACATTATGTTATACAATGCATGCATGTTTTGTTCAATCAAGTTCATATTTATATCAAAACCCAGCTTTTTTACATTAGCATGTGACGTTCAGAACTAGCATACCCCCCGCAAACATCCGGTGAATTTACTAAATTACTCACGATAAACGTTCACAAAAAACAAATTATTTTAAGAATTATAGATACAGAACTCCTCTATGCACTCGATATGTCCGATTTTAAAATAGCTTTTCGGTGAAAGCACATTTTGCAATATTCTCAGTAGATAGCCCAGCCATCACGGCTAGCCATTTAGACACCCACCAAGTTTAGCCCTGACCAAACTCCGATTTACTATTACAAAAGTGTGATTACCTTTGATGTTCTTCGTCAGAATGCACTCCCAGGACTGCTACTTCAATAACAAATGTTGGTTTGGTCCAAAATAATCCATCATTATATCCAAATAGCGGCGTTTTGTTCGTGCGTTCAAGACACTATCCGAAGTGTAAATAAGGGTCACGAGCATGGCGCAATTCGTGACAAAAGATTTCTAAATATTCCATTACCGTACTTCGAAGCATGTCAACCGCTGTTTAAAATCAATTTTTATGCCATTTTTCTCGTAAAAAAGCGATAATATTCCGACCGGGAATCTGCGTTTAGGTAAACAGACGAAAGAAAACAAAGCATTCTGTCGACGTGGGCACGAGCCTGAGTCTCACAGTACTGTAACCAGCCACTACACAAACGCGTTACTTTTTTTCAACCAGATCCTGCAAAGCCACGATTCAGCTTTTTGCCGCCTTCTGAGAGCCCATGGGAGCCGTAGGAAGTGTCACGTAACAGCAGAGATCCTCTGTAATGGATAGAGATAATCAAGAAGGGCACGAAATTGTCAGACAGGCTACTTCCTGCATGGAATCGTCTCAGGTTTTGGCCTGCCAAATGAGTTGTTATACTCACAGACACCATTCAAACAGTTTTAGAAACTTGAGTGTTTTCTATCCAAAGCCAATAATTATATGCATATTCTAGTTTCTGGGCAGGAGTATCCGGCTGTGAAAATACTGCACCCTAGCCATAACAGGTTAAAGAAGAAGTTACAGGTCTGTGAGAGCCAGAATTCTTGCTTGTTTGTAGGTGACCAAATACTTATTTTCCACCATAATTTGCTAATAAATTCATTAAAAATCCTACATTATGATTTTCTGGATTTGTTTTTCTCATGTTGTCTGTCATAGTTGACGTGTACCTATGATGAAAATTACAGGCCTCTCATCTTTTTTTGACTAAATACTTTTTGCCCCACACACACACACACACACACATATACACACATATACATACATATATATATATATACACATATACACATATACACATACATATATATATTTTTTAATCTCCTTTATTTAACCAGTTAGGCTAGTTGAGAACAAGTTCTCATTTACAACTGCGAACTGGCCAAGATAAAGCACAGCAGATTGACACATACAACAGAGTTACACATGGAATAAACAAACATACAGTCAACAATACAGTAGAAAAAAGAAAAAAGTCTATACAGTGTGTGCAAATGAGGTAAGATAAGGGAGGCACGGCAATAAATAGGCCATGGTGGCGAAGTAATTACAATACAGCAATTAAACACTGGAATGGTAGATGTGCAGAAGATGACTGTGCAAGCAGAGATACTGGGGTGCAAAGGAGCAAGATAAATAAATGAATACAGTATGGGGATGCGGTAGTTGTTTGGGCTGTTTACAGATGGGCTATGTACAGGTGCAGTGATCTGTGAGCTGCTCTGACAGCTGGTGCTTAAATCTAGTGAGGGAGATATGAGTCTCCAGCTTCAGTGATTTTTGCAGTTTGTTCCAGTCATTGGCAGCAGAGAACTGGAAGGAAAGGCGGCCAAAGGAGGAATTGGCTTTGGGGGTGACCAGTGAGATATACCTGCTGGAGCGCGTGCTACGGGTGGGTGCTGCTATGGTGACCAGTGAGCTGAGAAGGCGGGGTTTTACCTAGCAGAGACTTGTAGATGACCTGTAGCCAGTGGGTTTTGCAACGGGTATGAAGCAAGGGACAGCCAATGAGAGCGTACAGGTCGCAGTGGTGGGTAGTATATGGGGCTTTGGTGACAAAACGGATGGCACTGTGATAGACTGCATCCAATTTGTTGAGTAGAGTGTTGGAGGCTATTTTGTAAATGACATCGCCGAAGTCGAGGATCGGTTGGATGGTCAGTCTTACGAGGGTATGTTTGGCAACATGAGTGAAGGATGCTTTGTTGCTAAGTAGGAAGCCGATTCTAGATTTAATTTTGGATTGGAGATGCTAAATGTGAGTCTGGAAGGAGAGTTTACAGTCTAACCAGACACCTAGGTATTTGTAGTTGTCCACATATTCTAAGTCAGAACTGTCCAGAGTAGTGATGCTGAACAGGTGGGCAGGTGCGGGCAGCGATCGGTTGAAGAGCATGCATTTAGTTTTACTTGCATTTAAGAGCAGTTGGAGGCCACAGAAGGAGAGTTGTATGGCATTGAAGCTCCTGGAGGTTAGTTAACACAGTGTCCAAAGAAGGGCCAGAGGTATACAGAATGGTGTCGTCTGCGTAGAGGTGGATCAGAGAATCACCAGCAACAAGAGCAACATTATTGATGTATGAAGAGAGTCGGCCTGAGAATTGAACCCTGTGGCACCCCCATAGAGACTGCCAGAGGTCCGGACAACAGGCCCTCCGATTTGACACACTGAACTCTATCAGAGAAGTAGTTGGTGAACCAGGCGAGGCAATCATTTGAGAAACCAAGGATGTTGAGTCTGCCGATAAGAATGTGGTGATTGACACAGTCAAAAGCCTTGGCCAGGTCGATGAATACGGCTGCACAGTAATGTTTCTTATCGATGGCGGTTATGATATCGTTTAGGACCTTGAGCATGGCTGAGGTGCACCCATGAGCAGCTCTGAAACCAGATTGCATAGCGGAGAAGGTACGGTGGGATTCGAAATGGTCGGTGGTCTGTTTGTTAACTTGGCTTTCGAAGATCTTAGAAAGGCAGGGTAGGATAGATATAGGTCTGTAGCTGCTTGGGTCTAGAGTGTCTCCCCCTTTGAAGAGGGGGATGACCGCGGCAGCTTCCAATCTTTGGGAATCTCAGACGATACGAAAGAGAGTTTGAACAGGCTGGTAATAGGGGTTGCAACAATTTCGGCAGATCATTGGGGTAACCAGGTGGAAAGCATGGCCAGCTGTAGAAAAATTATTATTGAAATTCTCAATTATAGTGGATTTATCAGTGGTGACAGTGTTTCCTAGCCTCAGTGCAGTGGGCAGCTGGGAGGAGGGGCTCTTATTCTCAATGGACTTTACAGTGTCCCAGAACTTTTTTGAGTTTGTGCTACAGGATGCAATTTTCTGCTTGAAAAAGCTAGCCTTAGCTTTCCTAACTGCCTGTGTATATTGGTTTCTAACTTCCCTGAAAAGTTGCTTGTCACGTGGGCTATTCGATGCTAATGCAGAACGCCACAGGATGTTTTTGTGCTGGTCAAGGGCAGTCAGGTCTGGAGAGAACCAAGGGTTATATCTGTTCCTGGTTCTACATTTTTTTAAAGGGGCATGCTTATTTAAGATGGTGAGGAAGGCACTTTTAAATAATGACCAGGCATTCTCTACTGACGGGATGAGGTCAATATCCTTCCAACTGCCTTGGTCAGGGAGGTGACCAAGAATCCAATGGTCACTCTGACAGAGCTCAAGAGTTCCTCTGTCGAGAAGGGAGAAACTTCCAGAAGGACAACCATCTCTGCAGCACTCCACCAATCAGGCATTTGTGGTAGAGTGGCCAGACGGAAGCCACTCCTCAGTAAAAGGCACATGACAGCCTGCTTGGAGTTTGCCAAAAGAAATCTAAATATTCTTAGACAATGAGAAACAAGATTCTCTGGTATGATGACACCAACATTGAACTCTTTGGCCTTCTTACGTTCTCCCCTCGGGTGTAGCTCGTCTGAGACGTAAATGCCTGGGCCTAAACACACCAGGTAACACGGATGAAAGGGGAAGAAATGTGGGGTGCAAAAAGCGATAAATAAATCAGACCACAACCAGAACTCAATTTTAACCCTCAGGGGATGTTTAGTGAATTAGTTAAATAAACAATATAAAAACACCCATAAATAAATCAGTAAGAAACAAAACCACAACAAGGGAAGGTAAGAGAAGGGAATGTTTGGGATCGGGGTCCAAGTAATGAAAATAAACAAAAGGTCCCTCCTCTTCTACACACCTAATCCTTCCTAACACACTCTAAACCCTAGCCCACTGTCCTACCTGGTTCCAAGAAAAAATACAAGGGTGACACCCGCCCGGCTAACCTAGTGTATAAAACAATGGGTTATCTACGTGAGAATGTACACCCATGGGCAGATCTACCTTTTCCCTTCTCCAGGACCTAGGTAGGGTGGAGCGCCTCAGGAGGACAGGCTGAAACACAAACAAAGAAATTAACACCAATACTCAAAGAAAAAACAAGTGTCCTCTCTCTCTCCCCCTCTCTCTTCTTCTCTTCTCACACGGCAAACAGATATCCTTTCTGTAATCAGCTACAGCCACGCCCACCATCGTTAGCCGCAACTCGGTACACCTGTAATGCCCAAGACAAACACACTAACAGGGGAAAATGGGGAACAAGAAAAACGTAACACGTAACAGGCCTGAATGCCAAGCGTCACGTCTGGAGGAAATCTGGCACCATCCCTACGGTGAAGCATGGTGGTGGCAGCATCATGCTGTGGGGATGTTTTTCAGCGGCAGGGAGTGGAAGACTAGTCAGGATCGAGGCTAAGATGAATGGAGCAAAGTACAGAGAGATCCTTGATAAAAACCTGCACCAGAGTGCTCAGGATTCACCTTCCAACCGTACAATGACCCTAAGCACAAAGCCAAGACAATGCAGGAGTGGCGTCTGAATATCCTTGAGCTTGAACCCGGGCTCTGGCATCTCTGGAGATACAAAACATCTCTTAGCTTTTTCAAAAAACAATTTAATCAATTTTAGAACAAGGCTGTATCGTAACAAAATGTGGAAAAAGTCAAGGTGCCTGAATGGCACTGTATACTTTTGTAGATTTGTTTAAGACTATCAAGAATCACTCTGGTGGAGAGAATTTCGCAGGTTTAAAACTTATTTATTGCAATACTATATGTTTTGTCATGGGGTGCAAAGAACATTTTGTGGTTTTAAAGCAAATTTTATTGTAATTCTATACATTTTGACATGTCTAATGTGTATTCATGTGATATTTGAATGACAAAAAAATGTCAACAATATCTATAGGCTAAAAAACGTTAGCTGACATGGGCTAGTTGATCTGGACATTTCTGACAAGTTGTAAATGGCTCTAAGGTTTGCAATGACTAACATGACAAGAGGAACTGATGATGCACTACCCAATTTCAAAATTGCACCTTGAGCTTTCAACTATTAAAACTTTCAAGAGTACGTTTAAAGCTGGACTGAGTTCCTTTAAAAATATATATAATATTAATAATAATAAAATATACAGTGGGGGAAAAAATGATTTGATCCCCTGCTGATTTTGTACGTTTGCCCACTGATAAAGAAAGGATTAGTCTATAATTGTAATGGTAGGTTTATTTGAACAGTGAGAGACAGAATAACAACAAAAATATCCAGAAAAACGCATGTCAAAAATGTTATGAATTGATTTGCAATTTAATGAGGGAAATAAGTATTTGACCCCCTCTCAATCAGAAAGATTTCTGGCTCCCAGGTGTCTTTTATACAGGTAACGAGCTGAGGTTAGGAGCACATTCTTAAAGGGAGTGCTCCTAACCGCAGCTTGTTACCTGTAAAAAAGACACCTATCCACAGAAGCAATCAATCAATCAGATTCCAAACTCTCCACCATGACCAAGACTAAAGAGCTCTCCAAGGATGTCAGGGACAAGATTGTAGACCTACACAAGGCTGGAATGGGCTACAAGACCATCGCCAAGCAGCTTGGAGAGAAGGTGACAACATTTGGTGCGATTATTCGCAAATGGAATAAACACAAAAGAACTGTCAATATCACTCGGCCTGGGGCTCTATGCAAGATCTCACGTCGTGGGGTTGCAATGATCATGAGAACGGTGAGGAATCAGCCCAGAACTACACGGGAGGATCTTGTCAATGATCTCAAGGCAGCTGGGACCATAGTCAGCAAGAAAACAATTAGTAACACACTACGCCGTGAAGGACTGAAATCCTGCAGCGCCCGCAAGGTCCCCCTGCTCAAGAATACATATACATGTCCGTCTGAAGTTTGCCAATGAACATCTGAATGATTCAGAGGACAACTGGTGAAAGTGTTTTGGTCAGATGAGACCAAAATGGAGCTCTTTGACATCAACTCAACTCGCCGTGTTTGGAGGAGGAGGAATGCTGCCTATGACTCCAAGAACACCATCTCCACCGTCAAACATGGAGGTGGAAACATTATGCTTTGGGGGTGTTTTTCTGCTAAGGGGACAGGACAACTTCACCGCATCAAAGTGACGATGGACGGGGCCATGTACCGTCAAATCTTGGGTGAGAACCTCCTTCCCTCAGCCAGGACATTGAAAATGGATCGTGGGTGGGTATTCCAGCATGACAATGACCCAAAACACACGGCCAAGGCAACAAAGGAGTGGCTCAAGAAGAAGCACATTAAGGCCCTGGAGTGGCCTAGCCAGTCTCCAGACCTTAATCCCATAGAAAATCTGTGGAGGGAGCTGTAGGTTTGAGTTTCCAAATGTCAGCCTCGAAACCTTAATGACTTGGAGAAGATCTGCAATGAGGAGTGGGACAAAATCCCTCCTGAGATGTGTGCAAACCTGGTGGCCAACTACAAGAAACGTCTGACCTCTGTGATTGCCAACAAGTGTTTTGCCACCAAGTACTAAGTCATGTTTTGCAGAGGGGTCAAATACTGACTTCCCTCATTAAAATGCTAATCATTTTATAAAATTTTTGACATGCGTTTTTCTGGATTTTTGTTGTTGTTATTCTGTCTCTCACTGTTCAAATAAACCTACCATTAAAATTATAGACTGATCATTTCTTTGTAAGTGGGCAAACGTACAAAATCAGCAGGGGATCAAATACTTTTCCCCCCACTGTATATATATATCCCCACCCCCCTGCAGACCCCACAGTTTGGGAAGCACTGTAATAAAAGGTTAATGGCTGAGAAAACTGAGGATGGATCAACAACATTGTCGTTACTCCACAATATCAACCTAAATTAGTGAAAAGAAGAAATCCTGTACATAATAAATATATTCCAAAACATGCATCCTGTTTACAACAAAGCACTAAAGTAATACTGAAAAAATGTTGCAAAGCAGTTAACTTTTTGTCCTGAATACAAAGTGTTGTGTTATGTTTGTGGTAAATCAAATACATTATATTAACGAGATGACGCCGAAGAACATGGCTGACGTTTTACATTCTCGTTTTACATTGTGCTATTTTGTAATTTTTTTGGCGTTTTGTGTAACTTATTTTTTTACTTATTGTGTACAAAATTTTGCTGCTACCGTCTCTTATGACTGAAAATAACTTCTGGACATCAGAAAGCGATTACTCACCACGGACTGGAAGAAAGTTTTTCCTTTAACGGGTCCAACGAGAAGGATATCCTGCTTTCACTGGAACACGCCTTTTGGTCCTAGACTTGGCTCTCCGGTACCGCTTGCTGTGCGGTAGCAGAGAGAAGTCTATAACTTGGGTGACTGGAGCCTTTTGAGTGAAGAAAAGACGTCGGAAAAGAGGCCGCAGATCGGGCACCTTTCTGAGAATCCGGAGGCGAGCGTGTAAACTCCCATTGCCTTCCATTCTTCTTGCTAACATGCAATCATTGGAAAATAAAATTGATGACCTACGATTAAGATTATCCTACCAACGGGACATTAATAACTGTAACATCTTATCTTTCACCGAGACGTGGCTGAACGAAGATACGGACAATATAGAGCTAGCGGGATCTTCCATGCACCAGCAGAACAGAGACGCTACTTCTGATAAGACAAGGTGAGGGGGATGTGTGTCTTTTTGTCAATAACTGCTGGTGCGCAATGTCAAATATTAAAGAAGTCTCGAGGTATTGCTTGCCTGAGGTAGAATACCTTACGATAAGCTGTAGACCACACTATCTACCAAGAGAATTCTCATCTGTATTATTCGTAGCCGTCTATTTACCACCACAAAGCGAAACTGGCACTAAGATCACTCTCAACCAACTCTATTAGGCCATAAGCAAAGAAGAAAACGGTCACCCAGAAGCGGTGCTCCTAGTGGCCGGGGACTTTAATGCCGGAAAACTTAAATCAGTTTTACCAAAATTCCCATGTGCAACCAGGGGAAAAAAATCCTAGACCACCTTTACTCCACACACCGAGATGCATACAAAGCTCTCCCCCGCCCTCCAATTGGCAAATCTGACCATAATTCTGTCCTCCTGGTTCCTGCTTACAAGCAAAAACTAAGGCAGGAAGTACCAGTGACTCGCTCAATACGGAAGTGGTCAGATGGCATGGATGCTACACTACAGGACTGTTTTGCTAGCACAGACTGGAATATGTTCCGGGATTAATCCAATGGCATTGAGGATTACACCACCTCAGTCATCGGCTTCATCAATAAGTGCATCGATGACATCGTCCCCACAGTGACTGTACGTTCATATCCCAACCAGAAGCAATGGATTACAGGCAACATCTGCATCGAGCTAAAGGCTGCCGCTTTCAAGGAGCGGGAGACTAATCTGGACGTTTATAAGAAATCCCGCTATGCACTCAGACGAACCATCAAACAAGCAAAGTGTCAATACAGGATTAAGATTGAATCCTACTACACCGGCTCTGAAGCTCGTCGGTTGTGGCAGGGCTTGAAAACTATTACGGACTACAAAGGGAAACCCAGACGTGAGCTGCCCAGTGACACAAGCCTACCAGACGAGCTAGATGCCTTTTATTCTCACTTCAAGGCAAGTAACACTGAAGCATGCATGAGAGCACCAGCTGTTCTCGATGACTGTGTGATAACGCTCTCGGTAGCTGGTGTGAACAAAACCTTTAAACAGGTCAACATTCACAAAGCCGCTGGGCCAGATGGATTACCAGGATGTGTACTCAAAGCATGCACGGACCAACTGTCAAGTGTCTTCACTGACATTTTTCAATCTCTCCCTGACCGAGTCTGTAATACCTACATGTTTCAAGCAGACCACCATTGTCCCTGTGCCCAAGGAAGCGAAGGTAACCTGCCTAAATGATTACCACCCTGTGGCACTCAAGTCGGTAGCCATGAAGTGCTTTGAAAGGCTGGTCATGGCTCACATCATCAGCATCCTCCCGGACACCCTAGACCCACTCCAATTCGCATACCGACCCAACAGATCCACAGATGACTTAATCTCAATCGCACTCCACACGGCCCTCTCTCACCTGGACAAAAGGAACACCTATATGAGAATGCTGTTCATTGACTACAGCTCAGCGTTCAACACCATAGTTCCCACGAAGCTCATCACTAAGCTGAGGACTCTGGGACTAAACACCTCCCTCTGCAACTGGATCCTGGACTTCCTGAAGGGCCAACCCCACGTGGTAAGAGTAGGCAACAACATGTCTGCCATGCTGATCCTCAACACTGGGGCCCCTCAGGGGTGTGTACTTAGTCCCCTCCTGTATTCCGTGTTCACCCACGACTGCGTGGCCAAACACGACTCCAACACCATCATTAAGTTTGCTGACGATACAACAGTGGTAGGCCTGATCACCGACGAGATGGCCTATAGGGAGGAGGTCAGAGAACTGGCAGTGTGGTGCCAGGACAACAACCTCTCCCTCAATGTGAGCAAGACAAAGGAGCTGATCGTGGACTACAGGAAAAGGCGGGCCAAACAGGCCCCCTTTAACATCGACGGGGCTGTAGTGGAGTGGGTCGAGAGTTTCAAGTTCCTTGGTGTCCACGTCACCAATGAACTATCATGGTCCAAATATACCAAGACAGTCGTGAAGAGGGCACGACAAAACCTGTTTCCCCTCAGGAGACTGAAAAGACAGATCCTCAAAAGGTTCTACAGCTACACCATCAAGAGTGTCCTGACCGGTTGCATCAACGCCTGGTATGGCAACTGCTCGGCATCTGACCGTAAGGCGCTACAGAGGGTAGTGCGAACGGCCCAGTACGTCACTGGGGCCAAGCTTCCTGCCATCCAGGACCTATATAATAGGCGGTGTCAGAGGAACGCCCATAAAATTGTCAGACTCCAGTCACCCAAGTTATAGACTTCTCTCTGCTACCGCACAGCAAGCGGTACCGGAGAGCCAAGTCTAGGACCAAAAGGCACCTCAACAGCTTCTACCCCCAAGCCAAAAGACTGCTGAACAATTCATAAAATCGCCACCAGACAATTTACATTGACCCCCCTCTCATTTGTACACTGCTGCTACTCGCTGTTTGTTTCCTATGCATAGTCATTTTGTCCCCACCTATATGTACAGATTACCTCATCTAGCCTGTACCCCCGCACACTGACTCGATACCGGTGCCCCCTGTATATAGCCTCGTTATTGTTATTCTTATTGTGTTACTTTTTATTATAACTTTTTAATTTAGTCTACTTGGTAAATATTTTCTTAACTCTTCTTGAACTGCGCTGTTGGTTAAAGGCTTGTAAGTAAGCATTTCATGGTAAAGTCTACACTTGTTGGATTCAGCGCATGTGACAAATAAAGTTTGATTTGATTACTGAGTACCAATCTCCATATTTTCAAGCATAGCGGTGGCTGCATCATGTTATGGGTATGCTTGTAATCGTTAAGGACTGGGGAATTTCTCAGGATAAAAAATAAACAGAATGGAGCTAAACACAGGCAAAATTCTAGAGGAATACCTTGTTCAGTCTGTTTTCCACCAGACACTGGGAGATTTTCACTTTTCAGCAGAACAGTAACCTAAAACACAAAGCCAATTCTACACTAAAGTTGCTTACCAAGAAGACCATGAATGAGTGGCCGAGTTACAGTTTTGACTTAAATCTACTTGAAAGTCTATGGCAAGACCTGAAAATGGTTGTCTGGCAATGATCAATAACCAATTTGACAGAACTTGAAGAATTTTGCAAAGAAAAATGTGCAAATGTTGCACAACCCAGGTGTGGAAAGCTCTTAGCAACTTACCCAGAAAGACTCACGGCTGTAATTTCTGCCAAAGGTGCTTCTACAAAGTATTGACTCAGGGCTGTGAATACTTGAGACATTGAGACATTTCTGAGACATTTCTCTATTTCACGTTCACAAAATTTGCAAACATTTATAAAAACATGTTTCCATTTTGTCATTATGGGGTATTGTGTGGAGATGGGTGAAGATTTTTTTTTTTTTATTCCCTTTTTGAATTCAGGCTGTAACACAACAAAATGTGGAATAAGTCAAGGGGTTTGAATACTTTCCTAAGGCACTGTATATTTATATTCCGGACATTGCTCATTCTAATATTACTATATTTCCATTATTTTTATTTTGGGGATTTGCGTGTATCGTATTGTATTATTAGGTATTAGTGCACTGTTGGAGCTAGGAACATAAGCCTTCGATAACATATATATGTCCGCGACCAAAAATACAATTTTAATGGGTTTGATTTTTACCTCTACGCCTTTCCTTTGGTTTAGACATCGGGTCAGAGTGGGGAAAGGAAGATTCATGACTTGTTCTGTTAAACTGGATTGGGAAAATATGTTCAATACTTATTTACTTTGAAAAATGAGCTCCAAAAGGAGGCTTACTTCCTCCTCTGCAAGTACAAGTTGGAGTTTCCTCCCCCTTTCTTTTAGCCCCCGTTGACCGCTCTGCCCTTTTCTTTCTTCATGCCCACCTGTTCTTGTTCTCCCATCCCCCCTGCTCCCCCTTTCATCTCCCATCTGCCAGAGTAGCTCCAGGAGGAGAGAGAGGACTATGGGGAGTGAGGGACAGGCGGATAGAGGGAGGGATGTGGATAGAGGTAGGTGTGAAGTCAGGGAGATCTCTCTATACGCTTGGCCTGTATCAAATTATCATCATGCCACCAAGTTACCAGACAACGGGGATTCTGACTGCCCAATTTTACGTATTTTTATCAAGCTGATAAACCATTTAATGTTATGTATTTCACCACATTTTTTGATTGAAAAATGATTTCCAGTAAATTATTTGTCTGTGGAAGTTTAGACTTTGGGAACTGATCAAAATATAGTTTATTATAAAACCATTTAAAGACAGGGAGGGGTATCAATGTATTTAGCCATTGTTTTCTTGGACATGGCAGATACAAAATGAAATTAGTAGAGACTGCCACATCCATGACACACACACAAACGTAACAGTGCTTAATTTGTTCCGGAACAGGATCCGGCACCTCAGTGTCCTTCCGGAACCCATTTGCTAGGATCTGGTATCTCTTGTGGCATGCAAAATCATTTTCACTGTTTGCAATATACAAATTAGAACTTAAGCTAATTCAAGTTGACTCATCTATAATTCTCCTGGCTGCCTCCTAAAAATGTAATGTGAAAACGTGCTGATAATTGATTTGTGTTGGGCCAACCCGGGTTTATCAAATCAAATCAAATTTATTTTTATATAGCCCTTCGTACATCAGCTGATATTCTCAAAGTGCTGTACAGAAACCCAGCCTAAAACCCCAAACAGCAAGCAAAGCATGTGAAAGAAGCACGGTGGCTAGGAAAAACTCCCTAGGAAAAACTCCCTAGAAAGGCCAAAAACCTAGGAAGAAACCTACAGAGGAACCAGGCTATGAGGGGTGGCCAGTCCTCTTCTGGCTGTGCAGGGTGGATATTATAACAGAACATGGTCAAGATGTTAAAATGTTAAAATGTTCATAAATGACCAGCATGGTCAAATAATAATAATCATAGTAGTTGTCGAGGGTGCAACAAGCACGTCCGGTGAACAGGTCAGGGTTCCATAGCCGCAGGCAGAACAGTTGAAACTGGAGCAGCAGCACGGCCAGGTGGACTGGGGACAGCAAGGAGTCATCATACCAGGTAGTCCTGAGGCATGGTCCTAGGGCTCAGGTCCTCCGAGAGAAAGACAGAAAGAGAGAAAGAGAGAATTAGAGAGAGCATATTTAAATACACACAGGACACCGGATAAGACAAGAGAAATACTCCAGATGTAACAGACTGACCCTAGCCCCACGACACAAACTACTGCAGCATAAATACTGGAGGCTGAGACAGGAGGGATCAGAAGACACTGTGGCCGCATCCGATGATACCCCCGGACAGGGCCAAACAGGCAGGATATAACCCCACCCACTTTGCCAAAGCACAGCCCCCACACCACTAGAGGGATGTCTCCAACCACCAACTTACCGTCCTAAGACAAGGCCGAGTATAGCCCACAACGATCTCCGCCATGGCACAACCCAAGGGGGGGGGCGCCAACCCAGACAGGAAGACCACATCAGTGACTCAACCCACTCAAGTGACGCACCCCTCCCATGGACGGCATGGAAGAACACCAGTAGGCCAGTGACTCAGCCCCTGTAAAAGGGTTAGAGGCAGAGAATCCCAGTGGAAAGAGGGGAACCGGCAAGGCAGAGACAGCAAGGGCGGTTCGTTGCTCCAGCCTTTCCGTTCACCTTCACACTCCTGGGCCAGACTATACTTAATCATAGGACCTACTGAAGAGATAAGTCTTCAGTAAAGACTTAAAGGTTGAGACTGAGTCTGCGTCTCTCACATTGGTAGGCAGACCATTCCATAAAAATGGAGCTCTATAGGAGAAAGCCCTACCTCCAGCCGTTTGCTTAGAAATTCTAGGGACAATTAGGAGGCCTGCGTCTTGTGACCGTAGCGTACGTGTAGGTATGTACGGCAGGACCAAATCGGAAAGATAGGTAGGAGCAAGCCCATGTAATGCTTTGTAGGTTAGCAGTAAAACCTTGAAATCAGCCCTTGCCTTAACAGGAAGCCAGTGTAGGGAGGCTAGCACTGGAGTAATATGATCAAATTTTTTGGTTCTAGTCAGGATTCTAGCAGCCGTATTTAGCACTAACTGAAGTTTATTTAGTGCTTTATCCGGGTAGCCGGAAAGTAGAGCATTGCAGTAGTCCAGCCTAGAAGTAACAAAAGCATGGATTAATTTTTCTGCGTCATTTTTGGACCGAAAATTTCTGATTTTTGCAATGTTACGTAGATGGAAAAAAGCTGTCCTTGAAACAGTCTTGATATGTTCTTCAAAAGAGAGATCAGGGTCCAGAGTAACGCCAAGGTCCTTCACAGTTTTATTTGAGACGACTGTACAACCATCCAGATTAATTGTCAGATTCAACAGAAGATCTCTTTGTTTCTTGGGACCTAGAACAAGCATCTCTGTTTTGTCCGAGTTTAAAAGTAGAAAGTTTGCAGCCATCCACTTCTTTATGTCTGAAACACAGGCTTCTAGCGAGGGCAATTTTGGGGCTTCACCATGTTTCATTGAAATGTACAGCTGTGTGTCATCCGCATAGCAGTGAAATTTAACATTATGTTTTCGAATGACATCCCCAAGAGGTAAAATATATAGTGAAAACAATAGTGGTCCTAAAACGGAACCTTGAGGAATACCGAAATTTACAATTGATTTGTCAGAGGACAAACCATTCACAGAGACAAACTGATATCTTTCCAACAGATAGGATCTAAACCAGGCCAGAACTTGTCCATGTAGACCAATTTGGGTTTCCAATCTCTCCAAAAGAATGTGGTGATCGATGGTATCAAAAGCGGCACTAAGATCTAGGAGCACGAGGACAGATGCAGAGCCTCGGTCTGACGTCATTAAAAGGTCATTTACCACCTTCACAAGTGCAGTCTCAGTGCTATGATGGGGTCTAAAACCAGACTGAAGCGTTTCGTATACATTGTTTGTCTTCAGGAAGGCAGTGAGTTGCTGTGCAACAACTTTTTCTAAAATTTTTGAGAGGAATGGAAGATTCGATTTAGGCCGATAGTTTTTTATAATTTCTGGATCAAGATTCGGCTTTTTCAAGAGAGGCTTTATTACTGCCACTTTTAGTGAGCTTGGTACACATCCGGTGGATAGAGAGCCGTTTATTATGTTCAACATAGGAGGGCCAAGCACAGGAAGCAGCTCTTTCAGTAGTTTAGTTGGAATAGGGTCCAGTATGCAGCTTGAGGGTTTGGAGGCCATGATTATTTTCATCATTGCGTCAAGAGATATAGTACTAAAACACTTTAGTATCTCCCTTGATCCTAGGTCCTGGCAGAGTTGTGTAGACTCAGGACAATGGAGCTTTGGAGGAATACCCAGATTTAAAGAGGAGTCTGTAATTTGCTTTCTAATGATCATGATCTTTTCCTCAAAGAAGTTCATAAATTTATTACTGCTGAAGTGAAAGCCATCCTCCATTTGCAAAGGCTGCTTTTTAGTTAGCTTTGCGACAGTATCAAAAAGAAATTTCGGATTGTTCTTATTTTCCTCAATTAAGTTGGAAAAATAGGATGATCGAGCAGCAGTGAGGGCTCTTCGATACTGCACGGTACTGTCTTTCCAAGCTAGTCGGAAGACTTCCAGTTTGGTGTGGCGCTATTTCCGTTCCAATTTAACGCAAACGTAATAAAATGGTGCTCCGATAGTCCAGGATTATGAGGAAAAACATTTAGATCCACAACATTTATTCCATGGGACAAAACTAGGTCCAGAGTATGACTGTGGCAGTGAGTAGGTCCAGAGACATGTTGGACAAAACCCACTGAGTCGATGATGGCTCCGAAAGCCTTTTGGAGTGGGTCTGTGGACTTTTCCATGTGAATGTTAAAGTCACCAAAAATTAGAATATTATCTGCTATGACTACAAGATCCGATAGGAATTCAGGGAACTCGGTGAGGAACACTGCATATGGCCCAGGAGGCCTGTAAACAGTAGCTATAAAAAGTGAGTGAGTAGGCTGCATAGATTTCATGACTAGAAGCTCAAAAGACGAAAACGTCATTTTTTTTTTTTTTGTAAATTGAAATTTGCTATCGTAAATGTTAGCAACACCTCCGCCTTTGCCGGATGCACGGGGGGTATGGTCACTAGTGTAACCAGGGGGTGAGGCCTCATTTAACACAGTAAATTCATCAGGCTTAAGCCATGTTTCAGTCAGGCCAATCACATCAAGATTATTATCAGTGATTAGTTCATTGACTATAACTGCCTTGGAAGTGAGGGATCTAACATTAAGTAACCCAATTTTGAGATGTGAGGTATCACAATCTCTTTCAATAATGGCAGGAATGGAGGAGGTCTTTATACTAGTGAGATTGCTAAAGCGAACACCGCCATTTTTAATTTTGCCCAACCTAGATCGAGGCACAGACACGGTCTCAATGGGGAAAGCTGAGCTGACTACGCTGACTGTGCTAGTGGCAGACTCCACTAAGCTGGCAGGCTGGCTAACAGCCTGCTGCCTGGCCTGCACCCTATTTCATTGTGGAGCTAGAGGAGTTAGAGCCCTGTCTATGTTCGTAGATAAGATGAGAGCACCCCTCCAGCTAGGATGGAGTCCGTCACTCCTCAACAGGCCAGGCTTGGTCCTGTTTGTGGGTGAGTCCCAGAAAGAGGGCCAATTATCTACAAATTCTATCTTTTGGGAGGGGCAGAAAACAGTTTTCAACCAGCGATTGAGTTGTGAGACTCTGCTGTAGAGCTCATCACTCCCCCTAACTGGGAGGGGGCCAGAGACAATTAATCGATGCCGACACATCTTTCTAGCTGATTTACACGCTGAAGCTATGTTGCGCTTGGTGACCTCTGACTGTTTCATCCTAACATCGTTGGTGCCGACGTGGATAACAACATTGTAACCTACACTGTAAAAATAAAAGGTTCCTGGAAGATCTTTTAGGGGTTCTTCAAATTGAATCTGTGGGAGAACATCTATATGTTCTTCAAAGAACACCCTTTTATAGTTTCTCAAATAAACTTTTGGGGTACATTTATGGGGGCCCCATTATTATTATTAATCAGCATAAAAATAACACAATCTTTTAGTTGTCAGTGTTTATTACGATTTTAGTGGCAAAGCAGAATTAAAAAATCTAAATATGCACTGTAAAAAGAAAATTATATTTTATTTTTATTTTGTATAAGCCCCAAGTATGATGGGTATATCCTCTGGCATGTTGATGTTAGTGTTGATGTTCTCCATAGCCAGAATGATTTTGCAGTGCATGGTGATCGAACAGGTTTCCTGTTATATTCAGAGGTGTAGGGAGGGTAAAGTCTGTGAATCCAAAAATAGTAATTATACAGATGTTTAACAAAACATGCACATGACAACATTCCTACCTGTGGTAAATGTGAATGAAAAAATCTGTTTTGATAATAGTTTTCATACACATACATTGTCCATAATGTAGAGGCCTATGGGATATTCATTGAAGAGGTAAGGGAGGAGGATGGTAAATGTGATCTGCTTAACATACCTTTGTATGCCTTCTGGTATGTATACCTGCAGACAGAAACAAAGTGAGCAGTTCAGTAATCTGCACCCATCTGCACTGCCTTCAACATATTATTATAGCCTACATATTTTTACCTCTGTTGGTTGATATTCATTGAATTGTGTCCATTTTCTATTTTAGAAATATTTGCACAAATATGAAAAGATCATACAAGGGACAAACCTTACTTTATTAAAAATGTTCAGTTAAGTGACTGCACCTACTGTCCTTTCAAATTAAAATGCAAACGTTTCAGTTGGGCAGTTAGGTTCCTGCAAGAACCCCCACGATGAACCCCACCTCCTATGGGGTTTATGGAAGAACCTTTTGGGGGCAATTATCAGTGCTAAGAACTCTAAGCTTCTTCGAAGAACTTTGAGGATCTTAGAAGAACCCTTGTTGAACACCTTATTTTTTAGAGGATATATAGACCAACGTGTGGCCATTGCTGTGGTAAGAGATTAGCCTCTCACTCACTCACTGACATCAGACTGCAACTCTCACCTCTCCAGTGTTGCGCTTCATCATTTATTTCCTTATAGAATCATATCCGAGTGAATGGTTGAGGTGCCGCAGCACCCCATATAAATTGAAATAGCCTACATTTGCCAAAGTTATAGAATTACTGCTGTCTGTTCAGAAATAAATTAAATAATTCTTAATACTACACCAGGAGTAGGCCTATAATTTAGCCACAGATTATCAATAGTTTATTTTTAAAAATTGCCTAGCTGTGGATTGTGTGTAGTCCAATTACGAGGCATGCCTACAGTCAGGAACGCGTGGCAAATCTGTCAGTGAACATCATACAGCAAAAACAGGCCTTTGTGAGGTATAATAGAATTGCATGAAATGTGTTTATAAAGGCCACATTTTTCCTGAACCTTAGGCTACAAAACATGTTCCCCATGTGTGTGCGCGCAACTTTTGCAAGTGCCTCTATGATCTATGCTAGTACGCAAAAGCATGATTAAGCATTCAATGCTTTATAATAAAATGTGATTTTTTTCAAGCGTTCCGGTACCTCAGAGCACCCCGGGACACCTCCCTCTCGGGCTCATTTACAAATTAAGCATTGCACACACATAGTCTTGTACAGCTAACCGTGTGGGGACACACAATTCAGTCCCATTGAAAATACACTTTCTCCTAACCCTAAACCATACTCTTACCCTAACCTTAACCCTAGCTCCTAACCTTAACGTAATTCTAACCCCAACACTAATTCTAACCTTAACCCTAAACCCCCTAGAAATAGCATTTGACCTTGTAGGAACTAACAAAATGTCCCCAGTTGGTCAAATTTTTGTTTATTGTGGGGACTTAAACACGTCCACACACGTATTGTAAGGACCCTAGTTGATACACGACTTAATCTTTGACAAAAGAGATATCCTTATTGGGATTGTGGTTAAGGCAGTTGTCTTAGGGCCAGGCGACCAGAGTTTGTGGCCAGCTAGGGACCTTGATCTTCTCACTCGTTTCATTACAGTATCATAAGACATGTACCATGTCCTTACAAACACGCATACAAAAATAGCTATAACAGACACGCACACATACTTAATCCACACGTTGACACATGAGCAGCATATCAATTGCACAACCGACCACACCCAGCCACATGCTCCAGTACAATCCCCACTCCTCCTTTTGTCCTGTACCACAGTCAGACTGCAGGCTGGGGGGTAGGAGGGGCTAGGAGCGTTGGCCGAAGCAGCCTGGCTTTTCCCCTGAGGGTCTGGGGCTCTGGGCCTGATTCTCCCCCAGCTCTCCCCTCTCCCTCACGGGGGTAATGGTCTTTGGACGGCTGTATTGTGAACCAAGCAGATGCTGGTCATTTTAACGGGAGTGATGGGAGGGCCTGGGTGACTGCGTGACTCCTCTTCCCAGGTTCCCATGCCCCGTGGCAGGCTTGTGTCACACCACTCAAGGGGATACAGATGACACAACATCAGAGAGGGAGAGAGACCAGGCACAGAGTCCATCTGCTCCTTGACACAAAGACCTCTCAGATATACCTATTGATATGCACCGCATTGGTTCGCATACAAAGACAACGGGTATGCTAATAACTGGGGAACAGAATGAGATATTGCGATAAGATTATTTGACCTATTATAGTATGAAAAGGTATAACACACAGTATGAGACGGAGAGTAAAATAAAACCATCATTACTGTATTTAAAGACCATAGGACGATGAGAATAATAACCAGAGAAAATATAGAACCTTCAAAAGTAATGGTTATATATTAAAACCTTGAGTTAAAAGGGGAATTTCACCCTGGCTCTGCCACGGCATATATCCATTGCTATATTATCAACATTATGTTTTTATCATAAACATCACAATTATCCAAACCACAAGCTAGAACTAGCACATTTCACTCTGTATTGGTCTGCTCATAGTGAACCACCAAGTTTGGCATTCAGTGAATGCTGATACAGCCTGCCAGGTAGTGCCCACAAACTTGAATAATGGCGTTGTTTACTTCGAAATACCAACAAACACACAGTAACCTCAGAACTTCTCTAGGCAAGATTTTTTTGAAGTCGTTAGCAAAAATGAGTTATCTTTGTCACAAGTATAGAGAGGAGTAGGCAGGAGGCAGTCGCATGTTTAGAATTACTGAATTTATTCAAGCACCATATATAAAAAAAAGTGGGACAAAACCAAAAGTGCAAAATAAAGTACTCAGGAAATACTAGGAGAGCTTCCTCTCAGGAAAATAAGCAACATTTACAATGACCGACAAAGACAATTGACAGAGGGAGTATATATACAGTGATAGAGTGGGGATTGGAACTAGGTGTGTGTAATGATGACGAGACAAGTCCGGGGTTGATGAGTGAAGGGCGTTTGCCGGCAGCAGGTTCGGCAGCAGCTAGGCCGGCGGCGGTGAACCTGAGCTGGACAGGAGGGGGAGCCAGAGTGAAGGCTGGTGTGACAATCTTTCACTATTCTACCTACCAAAGATTCACCCCGATTCTTCCAGTAGCTTGCGGCTATCAAGAATGATGTGATGACCAAAGATTATCAGACAGATTTTCAGGATGTTGGAGAATCCATTTTGACGACAGCTGAGAAGTGATGCTATATCAGCAATTGTTTTCCTTCACAACAAAACTGACGATTCTCAATTATAGGTAACCTAACTTTAGCTAGCTTGCTAGCCTAGTTGGGTAAGTTAGCTCGCTAGCTAACTAACTAACATTAGGCCTGTATTTAACTCTGAAAGCCATTAGCTAAATCATATATAGCTATATTTTGGTATACACACTGTCAATCAATTCCGCCTATGCCATTTTAGTCACTGCTAGACTGGTGGCTACCTTCAGAGTAAACATGTTTGTCTGTTCTTTGACTAATGTTAGCTAGCTAATGTTGCCAAATAAAGAGTATCTCAATTTGGCAGCCATATATTCCACCCTTGATTGGAAAACACTCCATTACTAAAAATAGAATTGTCAATATAGCTAACTCACTGTGTGTTGGTAGCAATGATGAATGTGTATAAATCATCTATGGGTGGTTAGTTTGTACTCAGCCAGTCTCAGCTGGCTAGCAATCTTGCTGCCAATTTAGTAATGCTAGTTAGCTAACAGCAAGATGACAATATTGAAATGTCCATGTTAGGTATGCTTAGCTAGCAAGTCTAATAGAGTTCAATGTGATCATTCCATAATTGTCTGTCGTAGGAAGGTTCAGAAAACAGTTTTTAATTGTCATAACTCAATAAAAATGTGGTCTGTGAAGAATTATAGTCAGATATTTTTGTTAATTGTTTGAGCAAATTGGACTGGTCTGCTGTATTGAAATGCAATGAGGTGGAAAATGCCTGGGGCAATTTTAAGTAATTGTTTTTGATGCTGTAGATAAGCAAGCTCCAGATGTATTTATTTGTATTAATCAAAGAACAGGACCGTGGATAAACGGTAACATTTTAAAGGCAATTAAGCGTAGAAATGAATGCTTTCTGGAGTTCAGGAAATCCAGGGCAGATTATATATTTATAGACTTTAAGAAATGGGGTCAACAGGATGATACAGAAGGCCAAGAAAGATTATTTTAATGACAAAATAATTGAAAATAGGAACAATCCGAGTAAATTATGGAAGTGTCTGAAGCTGTTAGGTTACAGTAACAGATTAAATACCAAAGCTTGAAATCTTAGCTTGGTCATTAGAGGAAAAGTTACATCAGACAAGACCATGGTTGCAGACAGTCTGAATAGGTAATTTACAACTATAGCTACTACATTAGTTAGCAAGTTACCTTGTCAATCAGGTTGCTATTGGGAAAGTCATGACCAGCAGTTTTACTCACATCAGGGGATTCACGTGTCTGAGTCAACTGTGCTAAAGAAGAACTTGACCATTCCAAAGAAACTGGCCTTGACAACATTCCTGCCAGATTTCGAAGGGATACTCCGGTAATTATCACCCCCATGTAACTCACATTGTAAATCTGTCTATTGAACTAGGGTGTTTTCCCATTGAACTAAAACTTGCAAGGATCATTCCTTTATATAAAAAAGGGAATACATTAGATCATGGAAACTATCGGCCTGTCTCAATTCCTGTGTGTTTTATCGAAGGTCTTGGAAAATATTATGTTAAGATATATCTAACTGACCACATAAGCAAGGAAGTAGATGGAAGGACATTTTGTGGTATGGTTATGTTAGATCTCCAAAAGGCGTTTGATACAGTGGATCATGAAATTATGTTAATCAAACTAAGAGACATGGGCTTTAACAAGTTAGCAGTAAAATGGGTTAGTTCTTATCTACAACGAAGAAAACAGATAGTGGATGGGATCCTGTCTAAACCCAAAATCTTGAACTGCAGGGTACCCCAAGGGAGTGTGCTGGGTCCACTTTTTTTCTATTGTATATAAATTGTATCTGAAATCTGCTTGTACATGTGAAATGTTCCTCTATGCAGATAATTCTGCACTGTTGGTTTCCCACATAGACAAAAATGTAGTTGAGAAAGCCTTAACCTCTATGGGACCGGCGGGACGAATTCGTCCCACCTACGTAACAGCCACTTGCAGCCTGTGGCGCGATTTTCAAAATCTTAAAAATCCTATTACTTCAATTTCTCAAACATATGACTATTTTACAGCCATTTAAAGATAAGACTCTCGTTAATCTAACCACACTGTCCGATTTCAAAAAGGCTTTACAACGAAAGCAAAACATTAGATTATGTCAGCAGAGTACCAAGCCAGAAATAATCAGACACCCATTTTTCAAGCCAGCATATAATGTCACCAAAACCCAGAAGACAGCTAAATGCAGCACTCACCTTTGATGATCTTCATCAGATGACAACCCTAGGACATTATGTTATACAATACATGCATGTTTTGTTCAATCAAGTTCATATTTATATCAAAAACCAGCTTTTTACATTAGCATGTGACGTTCAGAACTAGCATACCCCCCGCAATCTTCCGGGGAATTCGCTAACATTTTACTAAATTACTCACGATAAACGTTCACAAAAAGCATAACAATTATTTTAAGAATTATAGATACAGACCTCCTCTATGCACTCGATATGTCCGATTTTAAAATAGCTTTTTGGTGAAAGCACATTTTGCAATATTCTAAGTACATAGCCCAGGCATCACGGGCTCGCTATTTAGACACCCGGCAAGTTTAGCACTCACCATAATCATATTTACTATTATAAAAATGTCATTACCTTTTGTTGTCTTCGTCAGAATGCACACCCAGGACAGCTACTTCAATAACAAATGTTGGTTTGGTCCAAAATAATCCATCGTTATATCCGAATAGCGGCGTTTTGTTCGTGCGTTCCAGACACTATCCGAAATAGTAAAGAAGTGTCACGCGCTTGGCGCAATTCCTGACAATAAAATTCAAAGTATTCCATTGCCGTACGTCGAAGCA
Organism: Salmo salar; assembly: GCF_965601325.2. Taxonomy (NCBI): domain Eukaryota; kingdom Metazoa; phylum Chordata; class Actinopteri; order Salmoniformes; family Salmonidae; genus Salmo; species Salmo salar. The sequence continues at coordinate 68,718,806 of NC_138303.1, forward strand.
TGTCAACCGCTGTTTAAAATCAATTTTTACGTCATTTTTCTCGTAGAAAAGCGATAATATTCCGACAGGGAATCTCCTTTTCGGCAAACAGAGGAAAAAAATCCCAAAGGCGGGGGCGGTCGGGGTCACGCGCATAAGCTAGTGTCTCTTGATGGGCCACTTGAGAAAGGCGATAATGTGTTTCAGCCTGGGGCTGGAATGACGACATTCTGTTTTTTCCCAGGCTCTGAGAGCCTAGGGAAGACGTGGGAAGTGTCACGTTAGAGCAGAGATCCTTAGTAAATGATAGAGATGGCAAAGAAGTTCCAGAAATGGTCAGACAGGCCACTTCCTGTAAAGGAATCTCTCAGGTTTTGACCTGCCATTTGAGTTCTGTTATACTCACAGACACCATTCAAACAGTTTTAGAAAATTTAGGGTGTTTTCTATCCATATGTAATAAGTATATGCATATTCTAGTTACTGAGTAGGAGTGGTAACCAGATTAAATCGGGTATGTTTTTTATCCAGCCGTGTCAATGCTGCCCCCTAGCCCTAACAGGTTTTAAGTGCTGAACGTCTGAATGTCAGTAAATGGCTATATGACAATAAGCTGTCACTTCACCTTGGAAAAACATATTGTCCATCTTTTTCCAGTCCAAAGGGAAACTGATGAAATCCCCTGATTTTAAGCTGGTATTAGGTGACATAGTACTCACAGCAAAATACTCTGTTCCTTATATTGGATGTGTGCTAGATAATCTGACAGGGGAGAGCATGGCACAAAACATTATCTCCAAAGTGAACCATAAAATTAGGTTTCTGGCAAGAACCTGCAAATATCTGGATAAGAATGCAATAGGGGCATTGGCAGGGACTCTTGTTCAGTGCCACTTTGACTATGCGTGCTCTTCCTGGTAAAATAGTGCCTCCAAGATAATCAAACAAATTGCAGACATCTCAGAACAAATTAGTCAGGATTATTCTTAAACTTCCAGCATTTACGCATGATGGCTCAAAGTGGAGCTGAGTGTCTCTCAGATGAAATTGTGTCTTGTACATAAGAATGTCAACAGCATGGTCCCCAGGTACCTATGTAACTTTAACTTGGTATGGGATAACCATAACTATTCCACTAGAAGTGGTGAAACTGACGCTGTTCCTTTTAGATATAAAAGTGGTATGGGGAAAGAATATTTTTTATTCTCAGCTGCCATTCTTTGAATAGCCTTCCGAATGATTTGAAACGTATAACCTCCATAGGTAGTTTCAACTTCTCACTGAAAAAATGGCTAAATAGTAGCATGTCTCAAAAGTGAATCGTAAGATTATAGTACGTGGCTAAAAAGGAAATGCCCGGGATAGCATATGGCCTTTTGGTGCCTGTTGTTTATCATATTGTGATTGTCTTGTATACAGTGCATACGGAAAGTATTCAGACCCCTTTACTTTTTACACATTTTGTTACTTTACAGCCTTGTTTTAAAATTGATTAAATTGTTTCACCCCCTCATCAATCTACTGTACACACAATACCCCATGATGACAAAGGAAAAATTGTTTTTGAATTTTTTGCTCATTTTAAACAATTAAAAAACTGAAATATCACATTTACATAAGTATTCAGACCCTTTACTTAGTACTCTGTTGAAGCACCTTTGGCAGTGATTACAGCCTCGAGCCTTCTTGGGTATGACATGACAAACTTGGCACACCTGTATTTGGGGAGTTTCTCCCATTCTTCTCTGCAGATCCTCTCAAGCTCTGTCAGGTTGGATGGGGAGCATTGCTGCAGAGCTATTTTCAGATCTTTCCAGAGATGTTCGATCTCGTTCAAGTACGGGCTCTGGCGGGGCCACTCAAATGATAGTCTCCCAGTTCCTGCCGCTGAAAAACTTCCCCACAGCACGATGCTGCCATCACCATGCTTCATCATAGGGATGGTGCCAGGTTTCCTCCAGACGTGACCCATGGCATTCAAGCCAAATAATTCAATCTTGGTTTCATCAGACCAGAGTATTTTGTTTCTCATGGTCTGAGAGTCCTTTAGGTGCCTTTTGGCAAACTCCAAGCGGGCTGTCATGTGCCTTTTACTGAGGAGTGGCTTCCATCTGGCCACTTTACAATAAATGCCTGATTGGTTGAGTGCTGCAGAGATGGTTGTCCTTCTGGAAGTTTCTCCCATCCCCACAGACGAACTCTAGAGCTCTGTCAGAGTGACCATCGGGTTCTTGGTCACCTCCCTAGCCAATCCCCTTCTCCCCAGGTTGCTCAGTTTGGCCGGGCGGCCAGCTCTAGGAAGAGTCTTGGTGGTTCCAAACTTCTTCCATTTAAGAATGATGGAGGCCAATGTGTTCTTGGGGACCTTCAATGCTGCAGACATTTTTTAGTACCCTTCCCCAGATCTGTGCCTCGACACAATCCTGTCTCCGAGCTCTACGGACAATTCCTTCAACCTCATGGCTTGGTTTTTGCTCTGACATGCACTGTCAACTGTGGGACCTTATATAGACAGGTGTGTGCCTTTCCAAATCATGTCCAATCAATTTACCACAGGTGGACTTCAATCAAGTTGTAGAAACATCATAAGGATAATCAATGGAAACAGGATGCCCCTGAGCTCAATTTTGAGTCTCATAGCAAAGGGTCTGAATACTTATGTAAATAAGGTGTTTCTGTTTTAAGTTTTTATACACTTACAAAAAATTCAAAAAACCTGTTTTTGCTTTGTCATTATGGGGTATTGTATGCAGACTGTTGAGGAAAAAAATTATTGTATCAATTTTAGAATAATGCTGTAACATAGCAAAATGTGGAAAAAGTAAAGGGGTCTGAATTGATTGTTTTATATATCAAGGGTATGTGAGACAAGGGAGATGTGCCAGTCCACAGTTGTTTATTACGAAAGGGAATTGTACTAATTGTCTCATGTTATGAAACAAACAGCAATTTTGTCTGTCATTGTCTGTTGCTACTACAATTGCCGCCTAACCTTGTTGCATTCCCTCTTACCTCTTCCCTCTTCAAAAGGAACACAATGAAAATAAGCTTTTAAGCTTTATTGTGTTATCCTTGATGATTTTCTTAAATTTTACGTGGAGGCATCACCGGCTGGAGCACACTTATGTATGTATTAAAACAATTGTCTAATAAAATCCATCAAACAATACAATTAGGGGTGATTAAATTGTGTTTTGTTGTGTGTTAAGTTGTATTTGGGACAGAATCTGATTCCACCGCTTCCAACCCCTAGTTCTGCACAAGGTGAAGGTAGGTTGGACAAAATATTCACAAGCTGATGGCTAAGTTAGCTCAATTGACAGTAACTATGGTATAAACATGAATTGGGTAGTGTTGGTATGGTTTGTGTTATGGGGTAGCAGGTGGTTAGAGGTAGCCTGAGGACCACATAGTACCTTCCAGACCATGTAATCAATTTAGTCTACCCCTCTTTTCTTTTTACCTTTTCTTTTTGTAAAACTCAGGTTATCTGGAGTCATTCCACAGTGCCCTGCTGAAAAATACCCCAAAGCGGGGGCATTTTGGGTACACAAGCATGAGGGAGCAGACACACTTTCCAGTTATGGAGCACAACAAGATTGTGTGGGACACTGAAAAGTATAAAATCAAGACTACAACAGTAATGACACAACCACCTCATTCTCTCTGCAGATTCTCAAAACACAATACAAGGACATGGCTAGAAAATTCCCCTGCAAAGGGCTACTATTGACAAGAATGATCTGTCAAAGTCTACAAGCTGGGGGAGGTTTACAGGCAGTATTTTGAGATGAGGAAGGGGGTTTTGGTTGTGCAGGGTTGTGCTTAGACAGTAAATGTATTGTTGTGTATGAGAGCGATTGAGGTGCAATTTCTCCTCAATGTCCAATACATAACAATTCATACTGTAAGAACTGCATTCCTAAGACTTTTCACAACTTATTTAGCCCCCCAGCCCATTCACTTTGTTGACTGATTCTCAAAAGCGTATCCCATGTCCCCTCTTTGTCCCTAAACAATAAGCGTAAAATGCTAAGACCACAAGCATGTATTTCCAGGAGACGTGCAGTACCAGCAAATCTTCTGCAAACGGACAAACAGCTGGTGGTTGAGAAGCCCTAAACCTCTTTCGGCAGAGTCTTATCCAGCTGGCCGTTCACCGCAGACAGGACAAGCCCATAGCTATAAGCACAAATAGTCTCAGTTTCCCCAGCCCACCATTGCCAGTGTACCGAAGCCGGATAAAGGACTGACCAATCAGATCAGTTCTGGAAAAGATCTGATGTGATTAAGACCAAATAGTGGAAAAAAATATCATAATTGGGCTGCCTGTGTAAACACAGCCAGTGTGGCTCAGCATTAGACCATGTAGAACAGGGGTCTCCAACCCTGTTCCTGGAGAGCTACCCTCCTGTAGGTTTTTTCACTCCAAGCCCAGTTGAGACAAACCTGGCTCAGCTTATCAACCAGCTAATTATTAGTATCAGGTGTGCTTGTCACGTGTGGTCCCTCTCTGGCCTCTAGGTCACCAGGCTGCTTGTTATGGCGTACATGTGTCACCATCGTTACGCGCACCTGCGTGTCATCAGACTCATCTGGACTCCATCACCTCCTTGATTACCTGCCCTATATATGTCACTCCATTTGATTCCTTCCCCAGGCGTCATTGTTTCTGTTTCAGTTTCCTGTCTGTGCATTGTTTGTGTTTCTTGTTTTGTTTATTAAATGATGCACTCCCTGAACTTGCTTCCCGACTAATCGAGACAGGTGGGTGTTCACACCAAGGTGCTGCATGTCTTGATGACAGAGACCTGTCTCGATCAACGAGTGAGAAGACTTGAAATAGACACGATGGCGGGGCACATATTGTTTGTGTAAGGACCGGCGCTGGAGTAGAGAAGCAGGTACAGCACACGGGTATACAAGGACATATAACAATCAATGCTGAAGTGGGGAACAGCGGGGGAACAGACAGATATAGGGGAGGTAATGACAGAGGTGATTGAATCCAGGTGAGTCCAATAATCGCTGATGCGCGTGACGGGGGAAGGCAGGTGTGCATAATGATGGTGGAAGGAGTGCGTAATGCTGGGGAGCCTGGCGCCCATGAGCGCCAGGGGGGAAGTCTTTGTGTAGGATTGTTTGTGTTATGTGTATTTTGATATTGTGGATATTGTTACGCGCATTACTTTTTGTCTGTTCCGGGTTTTGGGCACATTTGATGTTATTTTTGTGCTGTCATTTTGACTGGAATAAAAAGTGTGCCTGTTCACTACACTCTGCTCTCCTGCACCTGATTTCGCCTCCGATACACACTCCTAACAGAGTACCCCTATACAGTAACTTCCAGTAATGGATTCCAAAAATCTTTGTTTAAATCACATTATCTGGTGTAACAATCTGTAGCTAAGAGAACTGGGGATCAGCAGATGATGGGGGAGGTGATCATAATGAAAATGTCATTCCAAAGAAACATACAGTAAGTTCAGCGAATACTTGTAATGTTGAGGAAGGAGTGTTGTCATGATCAAACTGCCATTCAGCTCCTTATGAGTCATCTGCTTGAAATCCAGCATAATATCTAATCCCTCGAGAGGAATACAGTTCATGGGAAACAGTTCTACTACAATGCCACACACAGGCAAATGAAGTCTGTTTCTGTATCTAGAATCCACTCCATGAAGAAGCCCAGGCATCACATGGTATTGACTGTAAGACAAAAAAACAACAACAGTTAAACCGTGTCAGCATAACATCAACATTAGGGTAGACTAGTTGAACATGCATACATGGGCACAGGGACAGAGATTATATTTACAACAAAATCTAGACTAATAGAAAGAAATATGGCAGAACCCTCAACCTTTGCACAGTGACCAGACCGTACAAATGAGCCTAGGTAGGAAGGCAGACAGCATCTCCCTACAGCCATATCTATCAGGCATGCGTAGGCAATTTAAAAAAATTGTAAAACCAGCTTCAGTTTTAGAGATATACAACAGTATACAGTTGTATTATTGTTTCTCCTCACTGTTTACTAGTAAACATAGATAGCTAGCTTGCTGGATATGCAATACTTGTTTTTTTACATCTGTTTGGAGTCCTATCTTGTGTCATACATATAATTTTGTGAGATTGAAATGCATGCAAGTTCATAATCATAACCAATGTCAACCCTCGTCAATATGTTACATACAGTTGAAGTCGGAAGTTTACATACACTTAGGTTGGAGTCATTAAAACTCGTTTTTCAACCACTCAACAAATTTCTTGTTAATAGATGTTCCGCTAGCGGAACGCCTCGCCAATACCCAATGATAGAGCGTGGCGCGAATTACAAACACCTCAAAAATCCAAAAAACGTCAATTTTTCAAACATATGACTATTTTACACCATTTGAAAGACAAGACTCTCCTTTATCTAACCACATTGTCCGATTTCAAAAAGGCTTTACAACGAAAGCAAAACATTAGATTATGTCAGGAGAGTACCCAGCCAGAAATAATCACACACCATTTTTGAAGCTAGCATATAATGTCACAAAAACCAAAACCACAGCTAAATGCAGCACTAACCTTTGATAATCTTCATCAGATGACACTCCTAGGACATTATGTTATACAATACATGCATGTTTTGTTCAATCAAGTTTATATTTATATCAAAAACCAGCTTTTTACATTAGCATGTGACGTTCAGAACTAGCATACCCACCAAAAACTTCCGGTGAATTTACTAAATTACTCACGATAAACGTTCACAAAAAACATAACAACTATTTTAAGAATTATAGATACAGAACTCCTTTATGCAATCGCGGTGTCCGATTTTAAAATAGCTTTTCGGTGAAAGCACATTTTGCAATATTCTGAGTAGATAGCCCGGCCATCATGGCTAGCTATTTTGACACCCACCAAGTTTGGCACTCACCAAACTCAGATTTACTATAAGAAAAATTGGATTACCTTTGCTGTTCTTCGTCAGAATGCACTCCCAGGACTTCTACTTCAACACCCAATGTTGTTTTGGTTCCAAATAATCCATAGTTATATCCAAATAGCTGCGTTTTGTTCTTGCGTTCAAGACACTATCCGAAGGGTGACGCGCCGGCGCATATCGTGACAAAAAATGTCAAAATATTCCATTACCGTATTTCGAAGCATGTCAAACGCTGTTTAAATCAATTTTTATGTGATTTTTCTCGTAAAATAGCGATAATATTCCAACCGGGAGACCTTGTTTTCATTCAAACACTGAAAATAGAAAATGGAGTCTTCACATGCACACGCGCACCAGTGTCATTGTTCTCAGAACGACCACTTTCCAAAAGCCCTACTGTTTTTCGCCCAGGGACTGCAGAGTTATCATTCCCCATTCTGGCGCCTTCTGAGAGCCTATGGGAGCCTTAGAAAATGTCACGTTACAGCAGAGATCCTCTATTTTCGATAAAGAGGCTACAGAAGGCCAAGAAATGGTCAGACAGGGCACTTCCCATATAGAATCTTCTCAGGTTTTGGCCTGCCATATGAGTTCTGTTATACTCACAGACACCATTCAAACAGTTTTAGAAACTTTAGGGTGTTTTCTATCCAAATCAAATAATTATATGCATATTCTAGTTTCTAGACAGGAGTAATAACCAGATTAAATCGGGTATGTTTTTTTATCCGGCCGTGAAAATACTGCCCCCTATCCTAAACAGGCTAACAAACTATAGTTTTAGCAAGTCGGTTAGGACATCTACTTTGTGCACGACACAAGTCATTTTTCCAACAATTGTTTACAGACAGTGTATTTCACTTAGAATTCCAGTGGGTCAGAAGTTTATATACACTAAGTTGACTGTGCCTTTAAACGGCATGAAATATTCTAGAAAATGATGTCATGGCTTTAGAATCTTCTGATAGGCTAATTGACATCATTTGAGTCAATTGGAGGTGTATCTGTGGATGGATTTCAAGGCCTACCTTCAAACTCAGTGCCTCTTTGCTTGACATCATGGGAAAATCAAAACAAATCAGCCAAGACCTCAGAAAAAAAATTGTAGACCTCCACAAGTCTGGTTCATCATTGGGAGCAATTTCCAAATGGCTGAAGGTACCATGTTCATCTGTACAAACAATAGTATGCAAGTATAAACACCATGGGACCACGCAGCAATCATACCGCTCAGGAAGGATATGCGCTCTGTCTCCTAGAGATGAACGTACTGTGGTGCAAAAAGTGCAAATCAATCCCAGAACAACAGCAAGGACCCTGTGAAGATGCTGGAGGAAACAGGTACAAAAGTATCTATATCCACAGTAAAACAAGTCCTACATCAACATAACCTGAAAGGCCGCTCAGCAAGGAAGAAGGCACTGCTCCAAAACCACCTTAAAAAAGCCAGACTACGGTTTGCAACTGCACATGGGGAAAAAGATCGTACTTTTTGGAGAAATGTCCTCTGGTCTGATGATACAAAAATAGAACTGTTTGGCCATAATGACCATCATTGTGTTTGGAGGAAGAAGGGGGAGGCTTGCAAGCCGAAGAACACCATCCCAACCGTGAAGCACGGGGTGGCAGCATCATGTTGTGGGGGTGCATTGCTGCAGGAGGGACTGGTGCACTTCACAAAATAGATGGCATCATGAGGAATGGAAAATTATGTAGATATACTGAAGCAACATCTCAAGACATCCGTCAGGAAGTTAAAGCTTAGTCGCAAATGGGTCCTCCAAATGGACAATGACCCAAAGCATACTTCCAAAGTTGTGGCAAAATGGCTAAAGGACAAAAGAGTCAAGGTATTTGAGTGGCCATCACAAAGCCCTGACCTCAATCCTATAGAACATTTGTGGGCAGAACTGAAAAAGCGTGTGCGAGCAAGGAGGCTTACAACCCTGACTCAGTTACACCAGCTCTGTCAGGAGGAATGGGCCAAAATTGAGTGTATGTAAACTTCTGACCCACTGAGAATGTGATGAAAGAAATAAAAGCTAAAATAAATCATTCTCTCTACTATTATTCTGACATTTCACATTCTTAAAATAAAGTGGTGATCCTAACTGACCTAAGACAGGAATTTTTACTAGGATTAAATGTCAGGAATTGTGAAAAACTGAGTTTAAATGTATTTGGCTAAGGTGTATGTAAACTTCCGACTTCAACTGTAACTAGCTAGTAAAATTATATACAGTTGCTGATCTTACACGTTTGTTAACAAGTTACAAATGTGAAGCATGGGGCATAAGTTAGCAGGCGCCAGCCTAACTAGCTAGCCAACTCCAGTCATGTGCTAACGTTTGCTGATAAACCTAGCTTTAGGTGGCTGGTTATAACGTTGTAGCTTTCTGTTTAGTAGCTAGCCATATTTATGACTAAAAAGAGAAGAGGTTTTACAATCAAGATACAAAAGATCTCAGATTGTAAAATCTCTTCTATTTTTCGTCATGGATGTGGCTACTGGCAGTTGTTTATCTAGCTAACTTACCTAGCTAGCTACAAGCATAAAATAATTGTATTCCCCCCCACTGTATCACAGTAGTATGTTATCCATTAATAAACAATGTTAGCTAGCTAGCTTGAAGCCATTACGTCTGGTCAGTTCTTTCAGTTTTGCCCAAATGATTGTTGTTAGTGTCCTCCTCCTTTATAAAAAGCCAGCTTTCACAATATCAATTGTGGCCGGTAATATTAAAGTCTCTGCAATAGTGTGAGGTTTCATAGCGTAGCGGGCCTAGCCAATCACAATGGGAATGATTCAAGTGCAGCGATCAAGTGTGGCCTTTTCCCATGATCTAAAGCCGCTCTCTGGTTGAGTTTTATCTTTTAGTTTTTCATCATTTTCATTTAGATTTTGAAGGTTAACCACATTACAATGATTTTGAGATACACGGACTATGTATATATATATGTATATATATATATATATATATATATATATATATATATATATATATATATATATGCTTAGTTTTTTTCAGGATTCTGGAAATTCTCTCGTGACCCCATTATCAAATCAGGTGACCCCCTATGGTGTCGCGACCCCTAGTTTGAGAACCACTGGGCTAAGGTAACACTGACATCTTTTAGGGAGCGGTAATGAGGTGACCAATAATGGTTGCAATTGAGATCAGCTGTGCGGTGAATTTAGCACATATTGATGGTTTGAGACATCTGCTGGTGATAATCTAGTGCCATCAATGGTTGCAATAGGCTTATCCCCCTCAGTTGAAACTTGTCCCCCCTCAGTTTGAGTTTTATGTTCTTATATAAAAATAGCAATAAAAAGTTCAAATGATTGAGTGACAAGTTGGTGCAAAATCTCTATCTTCGCTGCGCTATGTCATCATAATGGACAGAGCACGTCGTGGTGTGTGTAGGGGGACGATGGAAAGCTACTGGGGCGCAGGGTTTCTGTTAAGCGGTAATTGACAGCTTTTGGCCGATAAAATACAGTGAGGGAAAAAAGTATTTGATCCCCTGCTGATTTTGTACGTTTGCCCACTGACAAAGAAATGATCAGTCTATCATTTTAATGGTAGGTTTATTTGAACAGTGAGAGACAGAATAACAACAACAAATCAAGAAAAACGCATGTCAAAAATGTTATAAATTGATTAGCATTTTAATGAAAAGTAAGCTAACATTAGGCTATAACTAGCAATGCAAATTGCTCTGAGATTCAAATAATATTACTACACAGATCCTACATGTAACATTAGCTAGTGAGCCAGCCAGCTAACATTATCTAGCTAGCTAACAGTACACATTAACTTGCAATGAAAACTACTTTCTGACAAAATTAGGAACTTATAATATCTGAAAATGTAGCTAGCTAGACTCTCTTACCCATATACATGGATGAACGCTTCTCCCGCTCTGTCATGGATGCCATGGTTGCCCTTAGTTTGAAGATGTTATCCGGAGACAGGGGTTTAAAACCTCTTTGGGCTCCCACCTGGCCAACATCCTGTGAAATTGCAGAGCGCGAAATTCAAAATACAAAATTTGTAATATTAAACATTCATGAAAATACAAGTGTCTTACATTGTTTAAAAGCTTAACTTCTTGTTCATCCAGCCGCTTTGTCAGATGTCAAAAAGGCTTTACCTTTTTGACAGCGCCCCGCATACAAAAGCATTTCAAGCATTTTCTAAACAAGCAGAGGGGTCACAAAAGTCAGAAATAGCGATAAAATAAATCACTTAACTTTGAAGATCTTCCTCTGTTTGCAATCACAAGGGTCCCAGCTACATAACATATGGTCCTTTTGTTCGATAAAGTCCTTCTTTATATCCCAAAAACATCAGTTTAGTTGGCGCGCTTGACTCAGTAATCCACTGGTTTCCCTTGTTCAAAATGCATACAAATGAATCCCGAAAGTTAACAATAAACTTCGTCCAAACAAGTCAAACAATGTTTCTAATCAATCCTCAGGTACTCTAATATGTAAATAAATGATAAAATTTAAGACAGAGAATAGTATGTTCATTACCGGACATAAATAACGAAGTGCACGCCCTCACCGACACGCGCCACAACACTACAGCCAAAAAACTACAAAAACTACAAATTCAAGCTCATTTTTCAAAAAACAAGCCTGAAACTCTTTCTAAAGACTATTGACATCTACATCTAAGCCCTAGGAACTGCAATCTGGGAGGTATTCCATTGATTTCCCCATAGACAGGCATTTTAAATGGTGTCACCTCCAAAAAAATAAATTCCGGATGGATTCTCCTCGGATTTTTGCCTGTTATATCACTTCTGTTATACTCACAGACATTATGTTAACAGTTTTGGAAACTTTAGAGTGTTTTCTATCCAATACTACCAATTATATGCATATCCTAGCTTCTGGGCCTGAGTAACAGGCAGTTTACTTTGGGCACCTCATCCATCCAAACTTCCAAATACTGCCCCCTACAACAGCCTACTTCTGTGTGTTCTCTTTTCAACTCCCTCTCTATTATTTGCAATCAAACAGCAGATTTTTTTCCATCTCCTTAGCTATCATACTCTGCTTCCACCGGGCATTCCACTGATTTCAAAACACGGTCCTCCAGAAAGTGGAGCGCCTTAGCAACATTTATGCAGTTCTTTTTGATATCTTTCAAAATGTCTGTGTAAGAAAAGATTACCTACACATACTGAGCAGCTCATGCTATAGACATAAGCGTGACCAATCTGAACTAATTTCTCGGCTTGTCCAGCCCATCTATTATCTCAGCCAATGGGAAGGCTCCTAACTTTTTCCATTGCTATAACAACTATACTCGTAATTTAATAATTGTATCTGTATTTACAGATGGCATACAAGTTTGTTATTAAGGCACATGAAAATTCACATGTTTCAGAATGCATTTCTGCCAAAAAACGCATTTTGATAAAAAAAATGAAATATTCAAATGCCTCTCCAGTAATGTAGTGACAAGCGACATACACCTATTTTCCTCAAAAGAGTCACATTTAGTTACATTTTGCGACCCTTTGACACCTAGATGTGGGAGTGCAAAAAATTATTGGTTGCATCGGTGCGGTCTGCACATTTATTCACCTCACTAAAAACATCCTATTTTTATAAGGCTAAAACCATGATTTCGTCAAACAGTAAAGTACATTATCCTTATGATTCCTGTAATGAAAGTGTCTTCCCGCCAGCCCCTGTACCTGTTTCTCTGGGGCCTGCTAATGTGTTGAGCGAACCAGTATGCACATTGGCCATTGTGAGTACATAGGCCTCATTGGATGGTAGGCTACAACTGCCAATTTATTTTGACATTAAATGCACTGTTAGATTAACCCTTGTGTGATGTCCGGGTTGTGGGACCCATTTTCAATGTTTACTAAAAGAAAAATTATACAATAAATAATTTTTTCATCCTGAGACTCATTGGCCGTAGCTCATTTTCTGTAAAGAACATGTAAAAGAACACACTGTGCACCCCCCCACACATGTACAGTTGAAGTCGGAAGTAAACTTGGATTAGCTAACACAAAATGCCATTGGAACACAGGAGTGATGGTTGCTGATAATGGGCCTCTGTACGCCTATGTAGATATTCCATGAAAAAATCTACTATTTCCAGCTGCAATAGTCATTTACAACATCAACAATGTCTACGCTGTATTTCTGATCAATTTTATGTTATTTTAATGGACAACAAAATAGATTTTCTTTCAAAAACAAGGACATTTCTAACCCCAAACTTTTGAACGGTAGTGTATGAATTTTTTTGTATACATTTTTTTTATTGTTTGACATAAAATGGGGCGGCAGGTAGCCTAGTGGTTAGAGCATTGGACTAGTAACCGAAAAGTTGCAAGATCGCATCCCGAGCTGACAAGGTAAAAATCTGTCATTCTGCCCCTGAACAAGGTAGTTAACCCACTGTTCCTAGGCCGTCATTGAAAATAAGAATTTGTTCTTAACTGACTTGCATAGTTAAATAAAATAATGTAAATACACCATGCAAATCAGCTCCAAGTAATTTTAATTTTGGAAATCTGTTCCAAAGTATTCCCATGCATAATAAATAGATATACACTGAGTATACCAAACATTAGGAAAACCTTCCTAATATTGAGTTGCACCATGTTGACTCCAATGCTTTCGACCAGTTGTGTCAAGTTTACTTGGTGTCCTTTACATTTTACATATTTCAGTTGAACATTTCTCTATATTTCTTTGCCATTGAGGACTTCTTTCATTATGCTCAACTTGTGACTTATTTGTGCGCAACTTCATGGAATTACTTGATGTACTGTTGTAGCAGAGAAGTGTGCCAGGAATGATGTGTGGGTCAGTGACGGCACGCGCCACTCGCTCATTAGAATATCCATGCACGAACGAGAAGCAGTGGTGGCCCTTCCCTCTAAATCTCTCTCTCTCACACACACACTTTCGCGTGAAGAACTTTTTTTTCAAATGGTGCTGCTTGATAGAAAGTTTTGTTCTCAGTCATCAGGAGACTTCAACATCTCTTCGCACTTTAAAACCATTAATTATGAGTCTACTCTGCGTAAAACGGCAGTGCACTCAGCAGGCTACCCATATTGTTAAGACTTGGTTGGTTGGATATTTTATAGTAATATTTTAAATTGCCTGTAGTCCAATATCCAACAGTAATTGTTTGGGTTATTATAGTTCATTTTAATAATACAGGAAAGACATATGATCTGAAAGTGGTCAAAGATCTTAACGTGCATGGTGTAAAGTAGCCTAGTCCTATAGCTAAACTACTTCTAGATAGCACCCTTTTTTTCTAAAAGGCTATAATGGCAATAAGCACGACAGATGCTGGAAATACCCCTGTTGATGCCCCCTAAATCAATATGCATTAAGAAAGTAGTGTGCAGTTGGGAAGGACAGTTTGAGAAAACACTAGTGTGTGGGGACACCGCACGGTAGATCATGTGCCATTGATTACCATACAGCTGTTCACACAAAGGCAAAAACTCTAGCCCGCTGCAGGGTCCAGAGGGAGTGCCCCTCCCCCGACTCAACCTCAACAATAGACCCCCGAATATCCCCAAAGCGCACATTGAAAGGTCTCATCCATAACCTGCCCGCACGCGTCTGAGCAATTACAATTTTGTGACTGAAGAAAGGGCGGATCATGCTATTCTTCCCTACTTCCTTCAGATCGATATTTACCACAAATTAATTAATACTGAACAATGAATTGATACTGAACAATACATGTTCTTATGCCAACGTTTTGTGAAAACAACTTATTTGGAATAGAATGTAAAGGCCTAAGAATAGGTGATATCGAATAGTAGCCTAGGTTATAACCACTCATAACCCAAATGTTTATTATCATGTGATGCTGTCTAACACTTAATTTACCATCATTGTGTCGGTAGGCTAAAGTGCATAAATTAACAACTTTTTTCTGTTACATGTTTCCAGTAGGTATAGATACTGTAGAGCTGTTAGGCTGTGAAGCCTATTCATTATACTGCTTGAAAATCATATGCTTTTGTAGGCCTATATTATTATTTGTCTGATTGAAGTTGAATAATTAAATATGTAGGCCTAAAAATTCAGTTTTCGATGCTTGTGTCACACATTTCCTAACTCGACTCCAAAATCGTGGACATTTGGCTAGTTAGTTGTATTTATGTTTTATTTATTTATTTAAGCTTTATTTAACTAGGCAAGTCAGTTAAGAACACATTCTTATTTAGAATGACAGCCTACCAAAAGGCAAAAGGCCTCATGCCGGGAGGGGGGCTGGGATAAAAATAAATACAAAATGAAATATAAATGACAAAACACACATCACGACAAGAGACACAACACAACACTACATAAATAGAGACCTAATACAACAACATAGGAAGGCAGCAACACATGACAACACAGCATGGTAGAAGCACAACATAACAACATGGTAGAAACACAACATGGTAGCAGCACAAAACATGGTACAAACATTATTGGACACAGACAACAGCACAAAGGGCAAGAAGGTAGAGACAACAATACATCACACAAAGCAGCCACAACTGTCAGTAAGAGTGTCCATGATTGAGTTTTTGAATGAAGAGATTGAAATTAAATTGTCCAGTTTGAGTGTTTGTTGCAGCTTGTTGCAGCTGTATAACAGTATAAAATGTGTATTGTGCCAATCACACTTCAAATATGATTATGCTCTAAGTATTGGCCTTATGTTTTTTTTGCTGATAAATTTAATCAGCACCAAATCCACACACATGATCCGACGCGTCGTGGTTGTCCCATGGGTCTTACCGTGCCCCGCCTCCTGACGCGTGACAGGGGCGCGCATCAGGGGTATAAAATTCATTCACTCTCAGTAACCACCAGAACCAAAACAAGTGAAGACCAGCGACCAGGACATAGGGAAGAGCGAGGACTGCTATACCTTTTCATACAAATTTTATGGTGTGACTGCAATGTTTTTTTTTCTCTCCAGCTTTTTGGGAATACGCGCCTGTCACATTTGTATTGGACACAACGAGTGCAAACACCTGCGAATTGTTGTATAGCTACCAACCAAACACCTGGCGGAAATGGCCTCGCTACCTCTTAGATGTGTCTTTGCTTTGGCTGTAGTGCAAGTGGTAAGTACGAAGTGTAACAATAAGGAACCATTCAATATTGCCGTGCTTTATGCACAACGGATCTCTAATGTCCAATTCGCTCTTCTCTTGGCAGGTATCATCTTCTGGTGTGTTCGAGTTGAAAGTCCATTCGTTCAACACTGCTCAGCGCATATGCAGAAGGCATAGGGACTGCCACATCTTTTTCAGAATTTGTCTCAAACACTCAGAGGACGTTATCCATGCGGAGCCACCATGCACTTTTGGAACAGGACACACCAACGTCATCCGCGCAGATCAGACCTCAATTTCCAGCAGCGCTCCTATTAGAATACCGTTCCATTTTAAGTGGCCGGTAAATAATATTTTATTCATAAATACTAATGTTAGACAAGGAATAATAATTGTTATGTTACTCTATCATTCTTGAATTCACGTTTTAATCCAGGATTTACCTCTATTACAGGGAACATTTTCGCTGATCATTGAAGCATGGAACGCAGAAATCCCTACAGAATACACAGGTAAGGTGTTGTTGCAGTAGGCTTATTATAGCATTTCTTTTAAAACTGCCTACCTGTTACTTTCAAACATTCAGTATGCCAATAGGTTACTACAATACTATTTTTCTTATATTTTTGCAGACAACCAAAACAACCTGGTCAGCCGCTTGGCTACCAGAAGAAGACTGGCCATAGGCGAGGACTGGTCTCAAGACGTCCACTTCGGGGAGCAGAGCGAGCTGCGCTACTCCTACCACGCATTCTGTGACGAGTACTACTTTGGCGACAGCTGCGCCGAATACTGCAGACCCCGCGACGACACTCTGGGCCACTACACCTGTGACGTGGAGGGGAACAAACAATGTCTGGAGGGCTGGAAGGGCAACTACTGTTCTGATCGTAAGTTCAGTCTACTTGGTTAACGTCAATGACTTTAGGCTACATTACTGTCCAGACTCAGATTCTGTCAACCAGGTTGTCTCAGTCTGCACTGTATAGGCCTATTGTAAATAGACTGCACAGTGCACACAATGATATATTGATAAATGAGGCAAATGTTATTTTTGGCATTGTCCTTAGTGAAAACAATTAATGCTCTTTGAAGGTGTCACAAGGGCAGTATATAGACCTGAATGATTGGTGGCAATAATTTGTACATACAGGCCTACATATAACCACACCAACAATTAAGCATGTGCAACACATTTTAATTGTCAATTTTATGAAAATGTTTGTGCCAAGTTATTTCTAAAGTAAGATTACTCTTCTGCCTCAAGGATTTCAATTTAATCCCATAACCAGCCACTCTACTATTTTAGACAGGCATAATTGGCTGAGTCTTAAGTATGCACTTTTATCTCAAAAAGCCTCCTGTCGTGTTGCTTTATAGACTTTATAGTAAGGAAGGCTTGTGGAGTTCGATCTGCCCTTTGTTCCCCTATAACAAAGGGAGAAAGAACCATGACTCACCAGGGACACATGTTGGAGATGCTGTGTGTGTGAGTTGCGGGGTGTGCGTGAGGCAGAGGGCGAAAAGAAAGTCCTGGCTTCTGTTCCTACGGTGGAGTGCTCACCAGCTGCTTGGTTTAATACTTAACAAACAGTTGGGAGGGCCGGCAGTGGGGGGGCTCAGACAGAGTTGGTGGGTGGGGGGGGGCGCATGCGTGCCCAATCTGCCCATTCATTATAATCACACCCTCTCCCCCCTCCTCCCACCAGCCATCTGTTCGGCAGACTGCAGCGTGAGGCATGGCTACTGCGAGGCCCCTGGGGACTGCAAGTGCAGAATGGGTTGGCAGGGGCCCTCGTGCAACGAGTGTGTGCGCTACCCGGGCTGCCTCCATGGCACCTGCGTCCAGCCGTGGCAGTGTGACTGCAAGGAGGGCTGGGGCGGCCTCTTCTGCGACCAGGACCTCAACTACTGCACCAACCATCGGCCATGTGCCAACGGTGCCACCTGTACAAACACAGGCCAGGGCAGCTACACCTGTAACTGCCGCCCGGGCTACGGTGGCACCAACTGTGAGCTGGAGACCAACGAGTGCGACAGCAACCCCTGCAAGAACGGAGGCAGCTGCAATGTGAGTAATATTACAGGAAATAGGGGTAGTTCAATATTGGCTCCGATTCTTTTTTTATATGTTCAATTGGGTGTTAGCGAAACAATATATATTTTTATTTGAGGTAATTTGGCATTCCATGTTATTGTTAATTGTCCATTTGAAGGTAAAATGGAAATGTGTCCAAGGTACAAATGCAGTGTAACATAACACAGTAATAAACATGTTTAAATAAGACACAATGTCAGAAACATGATCAGTAATCATGGTTCATCTATGGATTGTAAAAAGCCAAATATCAGTCAAGGTGTCTGTCTAATGACAATTAACTCAACATTATCAAAAATACTCTAATGACAATCATCTCTCTCTTTAGGACCTGGAGAACGACTACTCATGCACCTGCCCCCAGGGCTTCTATGGGAAGAACTGTGAGATCATCGCCATGACGTGTGCCGATGGGCCCTGTTTCAATGGAGGCACCTGTATGGAGATGCTGACGGGGGGCTATACTTGCCATTGCCCTCCCACCTACACTGGCTCAAACTGCGAGAAGAAACTGGACCGCTGCAGCAACAGCCCCTGTCTGAATGGTGAGTCTGACTTCAGTGGATCAAGCTCAAATTGAAGTTGATAGTTTATTTGCAGGTATTAAAGCAGTTGGAATTCTTTATTGGAGCGCTCTCACATATAGTACAGTACATAGACATGTACAGTAAAAAGATTTTTAAAAAATGTTTTCAGTCATACAGTATGTTGAAGTCGGAAGTTTACATACACCTTAGCCAAATACAATAAACTCAGTTTTTCACAATTCCTGACATTTAATCCTAGTAAAAATTCCTTGTCTTAGGTCAGTTAGGAGCACCACTTTATTTTAAGAATGTGAAATGTCAGAATAATAGTAGAGAATCATTTCTTTCTTTCATCACATTCCTAGTGGGTCAGAAGTTTACATACACTCAATTAGTATTTGGTAGCATTGCCTTTAAATTGTTTAACTTGGGTCAAACATTTTGGGTAGCCTTCCACAAGCTTCCCCCAATTAGTTGGGTGAATTTTGGCCCATAACTCCTGACAGAGCTGGTGTAACTGAGTCAGGTTGGTAGGCCTCCTTGCTCACACACGCTTTTTCAGTTCTGCCAAAGGATTTTCTGTAAGACTGAGGTCAGGGCTTTGTGATGGCCAACACCTTGACTTTGATGTCCTTAAGCCATTTTGCTTCAACTTTGGAAGTATGCTTGGTGTCATTGTCCATTTGGAAGACCCATTTGCGACCAAGCTTTAACTTCCTGACTGATGTTGCTTCAATATATCCACATAATTTTCCATTCCTCATGATGCCATCTATTTTGTGAAGTGCACTAGTCCCTCCTGCAGCAATGCACCCCCACAACATGATGCTGCCACCCCCGTGCTTCACGGTTGGGATGGTGTTCTTCGGCTTGCAAGCCTCCCCCTGTTTCCTCCAAACATAATGATGGTCAGTGTGGGCAAACGGTTCCATTTTTGTTTCATCAGACCAGAGGACATTTCTCCAAAAAGTGCAATCTTTGTCCCCATGTGCAGTTGCAAACCGTAGTCTGGCGTTGTAATGGCGGTTTTGGAGCAGTGGCTTCTTCCTTGCTGAGCGGCCTTTCAGGTTATGTCGATATAGGACTCGTTTTACTGTGGATATAGATCATTTTGTACCTGTTTCCTCCAGCATCTTCACACGGTCCTTTGCTGTTGTTCTGGGATTGATTTGCATTTTTCGCACCAAAGTACGTTCATCTATAGGAGACAGAACGCGTCTCCTTCCTGAGCAGTATGATAACTGTGTGGTCCCATGGTGTTTATAATTGCGCAATATTGTTTGTACAAATGAACGTGGTACCGTCAGGCATTTGGAAATTGCTCGCAAGGATGAACCAGACTTGTGGAGGTCTACATTTTTTTTTCTTCTGAGGTCTTGGCTGATTTCTTTTGATTTCCCCACGATGTCAAGCAAATAGGCACTGAGTTTGAAGATAGGCTAATTGACATCATTTGAGATGTGGATGTATTTCAAGGCCTATCAGAAGCTTCTAAAGCCTTGACATCATTTTCTGGAATTTTCCAAGCTGTTTAAAGGCACAGTCAACTTAGTGTATGTAAACTTCTGACCAATTGGAATTGTGATACAGTGAAGTAATCTGTCTGTAAACAATTGTTGGAAAAATTCCTTGTCATGCACAAAGTAGATGTCCTAACCGACTTGTCAAAACTATAGTTTGTTAACAAGAAATCTGTGGAGTGGTTGCAACACTTAGGTTGGAGTCATTAACTCGTTTATGTAAACTTCCAAAAGTAGGAGAAAAACAGCAGCCAGGTTGCTTTGTTTAAAAGGAGGATTGCACTCTGATTAAAGCTATTCTTGAACCTGGTAGTGGAGGTCTTGATGCTCCTGTAACCCGCCCAGATGGTAGCTGGGAGAACAGTGCACTCGCAGGTTGGCAGGGGTATTTTGGGCCCTAGTAAGGGATCTGTCTGCATAGATGGCCTCGACGACGCGGAGGGTAGTGCCAATTATTCTCTCTGCAGTGTGTGCTACCCTCTGAAACCTTTTGCAGTCTTATGCATTGGTGTTACCATACCACACATTGATGGATCCAGTCAGGATGCTCTCTACTGTGCATTGGTAGAAGTTGACTTGAGTGCCTGTACTCCTGATCACAGCGTTTGTGTTGGCTGGCCATATCAGATCGAATGAGATGGTTATGCCAAGGAATTTAAAACAGTCCACCAGCTCCCCCAAAAAGTGGAAACAGGTGAAAGTGGATGGAGAGGAGCTTGCCTTAGTTCTGGCAACATCTAGTGGTTGAAGTACGCACCTGCACTTGCTTGAAGAACCTGATAATGAAGTACTTCACTTGGCTGGTAGAACAACTAATTAATACATGTTTTCAGGGTATATAAATTCATGATGGCATGAAGTGCCAACAGTGTGATATCCCATGTATCACATCTTGTGCTACTTCAGAATGTGGTAGGCTGCAGTGTACTGATTAGCGCCGTGTGATATGTTGTCTTCTAGGTGGTGAGTGTCTAGACCTGGGTCAAAGCGTGCTGTGCCGCTGCCACTCTGGCTTTACTGGCGCCAACTGCCAGTTCAACATCGATGACTGTGCTTTAGCGCCGTGCCAGAATGCTGGCACCTGCCAGGACGGCGTGGACGACTACACCTGCTCATGCACGCTGGGCTACGCCGGCAAGAACTGTAGCCTGCGCTCAGATGCATGCGGCCGTGGTGCCAGTGCCCAGCCCTGCCAGAATGGCGGCACCTGCTTCACCCACTTCACGGGGCCCGTGTGCCAGTGCCCGCCGGGTTTCATGGGACCCAGCTGCGAGTTCACGCTGCAACCCAGCTTCCATCCTGCCCCCCGACTGACCAATAAACCTTCCTCCACCGCCCTCACAGCCTCCTGCGTCCTGGCGTTACTCGCCCTTGGCCTGGCGACGGGCATTGTGGTGCTGCGGCGGCGCCGGCTGAGTGGCAGGAAGCAGCTGAATGACACGGCGGTGTTCAACGACCTGAAGATGGGGATCAACCGCTTCCCCAGTGAGAGAGAGGCTTTCATGGCGGCTAGCGGCCTGTTCAAGATCAGCAACAGCGACCCGCGCCTCAGCATGGCATCACTTGCATCGCTGAGACCCACAGACGACAGGATGGGCCGAGGACTTGGGGGGGAGCGCCACTCATTCTCCCCTGGACAGGACTACCTCTGGAGGGGGGACAGCGGGGCTGGGCTGAGATGAGCCACTGGCCTGGACCCAAGATGGACAGATAAAGGAGACTGGACAGCCAAACACCTGGGGAGGTAGAGACAAAAACTGGGAGGAAGAACAGGGGATCGTTAGCACTTATTTTTCTCTCTTTTTGAAATGTTAAGTGAATGAAGAAAAAGACTGTTTGAATGGTTGTAAATTATTCCCCTCATTCTGAAAATGTTGTTACACATTTTGACAGCAAGAAAAAACATGTTGGAAAACAACCTTGTGTCGTGAAGAAGAACAGTAAATGACCTCTTGAAGAATGGGAACTTTAGGAAATCTCATCAGAAAGGTCTTCCATGTCAAATAACCCAAAGAGATGACTACCAATACCACATGACAACTTACAATGGACACTTACCTATCATTGCACTTGCTCCAACACAGTGATATTGACCAAATTACTCTGGAAGAACCATTTAAACCAAATACAGGAAGACCTGATTCTCTGACCTGTACCTTTTTGGAAGACAATAGACTTATCAATGACCTTCAAGGAGATGAATATATTTGCTGTATTGACTTTTCCCACTGTTTTTGTTTGTAAGCTCATTTCACCAGAACTCTGATAATAGCAATTCCAAAAGATAAAACATATATATTTTTCATTTTAAAAATAACTATTATTTTGTCAAACATACCATTTCCTAAGATGAAACTATCAGTCTTTATACCTTCATTTTATTTATGTTATTTATTAAATTCAGCAAAAAAAGAAATTTCTCTTTTTCCGGACCCTGTCTTTCAAAGATAATTTGTAAAAATCCAAATAACTTCACAGCTCTTCATTGTAAAGGGTTTAAACACTGTTTCCCATGGCTGTTCAATGAACCATAAACAATTAATGAACATGCACCTGTGGAACAGTCGTTAAGACACTAACAGCTTACAGAAGGTTGGCAATTAAGGTCACAGTTATGAAAACGTAGGACACTAAAGAGGCCTTTCTACTGACACTGAAAAACACCAAAAGAAAGATGCCCAGGGTCCCTGCTCATCTGCACGAACGCGCCTTAGGCATGCTGCAAGGAGGCATGAGTACTGTCGATGTGGTCAATTTGGTGGTGGAGGGTCCGTCATGGTCTGGGGCGGTGTGTCACAGCATCATCGGACTGAGCTTGTTGTGATTGCAGGCAATCTCACCGCTATGCGTTACAGGGAAGACATCCTCCTCCCTCATGTGGTACCCTTCCTGCAGGCTCATCCTGACATGACCCTCCAGGATGACAATGCGACCAGCCATACTGCTCATTCTGTGCGTGATTTCCTGCAAGACAGGAATGTCAGTGTTCTGCCATGGCCAGCGAAGAGCCCGGATCTCAATCCCATTGAGCACGTCTGGGACCTGTTGGATCGGCGGGTGAGGGCTAGGGCCATTTCCCCCCCCAGAAATGTCTGGGAACTTGCAGGTGCCTTGGTGGAAGAGTGGGGTAACATCTCACAGCAAGGACTGGCAAATCTGGTGCAGTCCATGAGGAGGAGATGCACTGCAGTACTTAAACCAGACTGTTACTTTTGATTTTGACCCCCCCCCCCCTTTGTTCAGGGCCACATTATTCCATTTCTGTTAGTCATATGTCTGTGGAACTTGTTCAGTTTGTCTCAGTTGTTGAATCTTGTTATGTTCATACAAATATTTACACGTTAAGTTTGCTGAAAATAAACGCAGTTGACAGTGAGAGGACGTTTCTTTTTTTGCTGAGTTTATATGTAAAATGTTTTCCTTTTGTCACAAATTCAGAGATATATTTATGTGATCCTAAATAAACAACTTGTTCTACATCTTTGTTATGCTGTGTATTCTAAATACACCAGGAATATTCCTTAGAAATTATTTATGACCTGAAATCAATGAACATGTGACTTTGATACACGGATCATGTGTATTGCTGTTTCTGAAGAACAGCCAGTGTAATTTTATGTTCATGCCAAAGTTAGTTTTGTGAGGCATTTGCTAAAAAAAAATGTTTAAAGTTTTGTGTTGCTGTGAGTGTTTGTGATGTGTTGAATAAAAACTATAAAAGCATCAGCTCTTGTCACCTATCGATTATCAGCATACAGCAAGTTGGCCCTATGATAGACAAAGGTATAAATGTCATTCAATTCAAATGTTGTTTACATGCATATTTGGCTGGGTTTGAAAATAAGCCTATAATGAGGGGTTTATGTCAAACGATTGGTATAAAATGTGAGAAGTAACCTGCCATTGTATAATGCATGCAAGGTAGGCCTACCCAATTAGCACAATTATTCGAACGCTTGCTCAAACACATGTTTCTATAATATATATTTTTTTTACCAGAATCTGTCCTAATTTCTGTCTGTGTTGGTTTACCAACCTACAATGTTTCGGTCACTTTTTACTATGCGCTTTATTTCGGTGCGCTTCCGCAGGAAAGAGGTGAAACTAGAACCCTGAGACTGCTTTAGGTTTGCTACATTGAATGTTGTCGAATCCACAATGACATTCTCGCTTCAACCCACACAGTGTTTCAAGCTCCCATTTGCTTGGGAACCAGTCAGATCAGACATGGCAGCCGACAGGGTCGGACAGACGCGAGCAGATGAAGTCCACTCATCAGATTTGGAAACGTCTCGAGAACACGGAGTCAACCTTCAGAAGAGACAAGCTCGAGTGACTGTGAAATACAACAGAAAAGAGCTACAGAGACGACTAGACGTGGAGAAATGGATCGATGACTGCTTGGATGAGCTGTACTTGGGAAAAGTGAGTGCCGTCATAGCCTATTGATCATAATAATGGTCACCACACAAAGTGTCATGTAAGTGCTCAGGCAATAGGTTTCAGACTGTAAAGAGATTTTGGGTATCATGGCAAGTTAACTTTCTAATCAGGCAATATTATCTGAAAGTTTCCCATCCTTTAAGAATGAGAACTTTGCTCTTTCACCTTTGCCTAAATCAATAGAATTTGATTTAAAAAATTGTTCACTTTAAGTTTAAAAACAAGGCTTTGAGTTGGATATTCATATAAAAAGGGCTGGGTTTGTGCTCTGTAAAGACACACTGTACATAACACATGGATCTCAACATTAAACTTGTACTTTTCGCAGCACTGAGGCTATTACAGGGCTTTATAACCCATGTCTAACAGGCAGACAATTGAACACTCCTCTGAGACACAAACAATGTAGAATAACTACTGTAGTATATTCCAACGCAATAACTTGCACTTGAAATTACAGAGGCATTTCTAAACCAGCTGTTCTGCGTAGTCCTTAACAGGACAGACTTGCACATTGTTGTGGGTGTGATATATGAGATGTATATACAAGGTGTATACAATATGTATGTTATGAGAGGGCACAGTGCCCATAAAAGGACTGGAGAAGATGCAAGGTACACTGTGGACTAAGGCTCTGTCCAAAATGGCACCCTATTCCCTATACACTGCGTGCACAATTATTAGGCAAATTGTATTCCTCTGGATTAATTTTATTGTTGAACAAACACAATGCTCTCAGTCAATCCAAAATGTTATTGAACCTCAAACCTGAATGTTTAACAAAGGAAAAGTGAGTTTTGTCTTTCTCAGGGAAATATATGTGTGCAGAATTATTAGGCAACTAAATTACAAAAATAATTTCTCTCAACTCACTTGTTTATTCTCAATTTTTAGAGTAAGTGTAACAGATAAGTAACACAAAATGACAATTATATAACATTTTTGACCTCAAAAATATTCAGTGACCAATATAGCCAGCCTTATTTTCAATAACTGCCATGAGCCTTCCATCCATGGAGTCTGTCAGTTTCTTGATCTGTTCACAAGCAATTTTCGCTGAAGCAGCAACCACAGCCTCCCAAATGCTGTTCAAAAAGGTGTATTTTCTTCCATCACTGTAAATCTCACGTTTGAGAAGGGCCCACAAGTTCTCAATAGGATTTAAGTCAGGTGAGGAAGGGGGCCAGGTCGTTATTCAGGCATCTTTGAGGCCCTTGCTGGCTAGCCAAGCAGTGGAGTACTTGGATGCATGTGATGGAGCATTGTCCTGCATAAAGATCATGGCCTTCTAGAATGCTGAGGACTTCTTCCTGTACCACTGTTTGACGAAAGAATCTTCCAGAAACTGGCAGTAGGTTTGGGAGTTGAGTTTCAGTCCATCTTCAACCCGAAAAGGTCCAACTACCTCATCCTCAATGATAGCAGCCCATACCAGTACCCCTCCTTGACCTTGCTGGCACCTGACACAAAGTGGTGCCCTGTGTCCATTACTGATCCAGCTACGGGCCCATCCATTTGGTCCATCAAGAGTCACTTTCATTTCATCTGTCCATAAAACCTTTGAAAAATCTGTCTTCAGATATTTCTTTGCCCAATCTTGACACCTCAACTTGTGAATCTTATTCAGTGGTGGTCTTGTTTCAGTCTTCTTGACCTTGGCCATGTCTCTGAGCACTTGACACCTTGTACTTCTGAACACTCCGGGTAGGTTGCAGTTCTGGAATACGGTGGCACTGGAGGATAATGGGTTCCTGGTAGTTTGACGTTTAATTCTTCTCAAGTCTTTTGCAGTTCATTTGCGCCTTTTCTTCCGCATGCGTTTTTTGTGCCCCAGTTGACTATTCGCAACAAAACGTTTGAATGTCCGATGGTCACACCTCAATAGTTTAGCTATTTAAAGAGTGTCGCATCCGTCTGAAAGGCATTTTACATTTTTGGCTTTTCATTGTCAGTTAAATTAGTTTTTTGGCCCATTTTACCTGAGGTAATGAGGTTGCCTGATAATTATGCACACCTTGATATAAGGTGTTATTCACTTTCACCACACCCTCCCTCATTACACAAATATATATCACCTGAAAATGATTCAATCCAATAAGCATTCAAGTTTATATGGTTTGGAGTTCGAAAATGTGAATAGAAACAATGATAAGATCAGAATACTCACTTGCCTAATAATTGTGCACGCAGTGTAGTTCACTACTTTTGACCAGGGATGTATGGATAGTGCACTAGGGAATAACATACCATGTCAGATGTAGCCTAAGTCTTGAGCCACCACTGTAGCAGCAGCCTCCTGACAGAGACACATGTATACATGGTGGCTGGGGGATGCTAACTCACTGCCTTACATGGCCACTTGGAAAAAGGGAAATTAACAGAAACGGAACTTCATTCCTCATTCCCTCTCTGTAAGAGAGGGAATGAAGGATGAGAAACTTGAAGAGAACGTACAGAGGATGGGGTTAATAATCCTTGAGGTAGGGTAAACATACTGCAGCTGGCCATGTGACATCACTAGCCAGATGTTCTGCTCTCCTGTGATGTTTTGGGTTTGGGGATACAGGTGTCCTAGTGGCAGGGAGCCTAGCGGTAAAGAGTGTTGGGCCAGTAACCGAAAAGTTGCTGGTTCAAATTCTAACTAGGTGAAACATCTGTCAATGTGCCCTTTAAACATTTTTTATTTTATTTCACCTTTATTTAACCAGGTAGGCTAGTTGAGAACAAGTTCTCATTTGCAACTGCGACCTGGCCAAGATAAAGCATAGCAATTCGACACATACAACAACATAGAGTTACACATGGAATAAACAAAACATACAGTCAATAATACAGTAGAACAAAAGAAAACAAAAAGTCTATATACAGTGAGTGTCACGTCCTGACCCTTGTAAGATGTCATTTTCTATAGTAGAGTGGTCAGGGCGTGACAGGGGTTGTTTTTGGGTGGTTTTTCTAGGTTTCTATTTCTATGTTGGGGTTGTTGGGATGATCTCCAATTAGAGGCAGCCGGTTCTCGTTGTCTCTAATTGGAGATCATATTTATGTAGGGGGTTTTTCCACTTGTGTTTGTGGGTTGTTAATTTTTGAGTAGTGTTTATTTCTCTCTGCGTCATGGTTTGTTGTTTTGTTGTTTCAAGTTATTGGTGTATTGCAACGTTTCACGGTATAATAAATATGTGGAACTACAACCATTCTGCACGTTGGTCCGATCCTTTAAACAGCCGTGACAGAACAACCCACCACAAAAGGACCAAGCTGCATGGTAGGGATCAGCTGGAAGAATGGACTTGGGAGGAGATTTTGGATGGGAAAGGACCCTGGAGGCAGGCTGGAGAGTATCGCCGCCCGAGGGAGGAAATTGAGGCAGCAAAAATGGAGCGACGATACTACGAGGCGCTATATCCACCAAGAGGCAAGAGTGAGAGGCAGCCCCAAAAAATGTTTTGGGGGGGGGGCATACGGGGAGTTTGGCAATGTCAGGGGGAAACCTGAGCCAACTTCCCGTGCTTACCATGGAGAGCTGAGGAGTGAACCGGAGCAAGTCTGGGAGTCGAGCGCGGAGTTCGACGCAAGATTCCGGAGAGAGGTGCTGGCGTTAAGAGCGCTGCGGAGCGGGCGTGCTGAGGAGCGAGTGATTGAACGAGCACTGGGTTATGGTGTGATGCGCACTGTATCGCCCATACGCACTCACAGCCCGGTGCGCTCGATGCAAGCTCCTCACCGGTGTCGGGCTAAGATTGGCATTCAGCCAGGAAGGAGTAGGCCTGCTCAGCATTCCTGGTCTCCAGTTCGCCTCCATAGCCCAGTACGTCCTGTGCCTCCTTCCTGCACTCGCCCTGAGGTGCGTGTTACCAGTCTGGCGCCACCTAGGCCAGTCCCACACATCAGACCTCCAGTGCACATGCCCAGTCCGGAGGGTCCTGTTCCTGCTCCCTGCACTCGTCCTGAGGTGTGTGTTACCAGTCTAGTGCCACCCATGCCAGTCCCACGCATCAGGATTCCAGTGCACATTCCCAGTCTAGAGCTTCCGGCGACAGTTCCCCGTCCAGAGCTTCCGGCGACAGTTCCCCGTCCAGAGCTTCCGGTGACAGTTCCCCGTCCAGAGCTTCCGGCGACAGTTCCCCGTCCAGAGCTTCCGGCGACAGTTCCCCGTCCAGAGCATCCGGCGACAGTTCCCCGTCCAGAGCATCCGGCGACAGTTCCCAGTCCAGAGCTTCCGGCGACAGTTCCCAGTCCAGAGCTTCCGACAATGTTTTTCAGTCCAGAACCTACTGAGACGGCCTACAGCCGGGAACCTACTGAGACGGCCTACAGCCCGGAACCTACTGAGACGGCCTACAGTCCGGAACCTACTGAGACGGACCCCAGTCCGGAGCCTCCAGCGACGCTCCTCAGTACGGAGTCTCCAGCGACACTCCCCAGTCCGGAGCTTCCAGCGACGCTCCCCAGTCCGGAGCCTCCAGCGGCGCTCCCCAGTCCGGAGCCTCCAGCGGCGCTCCCCAGTCCAGAGCCTCCAGCGGCGGTCCGCAGCCCGGAGCCTCCAGCGGCGGCCCGCAGCCCGGATCCTCCAGCGGCGGCCCGCAGCCCGGATCCTCCAGCGGCGGCCCGCAGCCCGGATCCTCCAGCGGCGGCCCGCAGCCCGGATCCTCCAGCGGCGGCCCGCAGCCCGGAACCTCCAGGGGCGGCCCGTAGCCCGGAACCTCCAGGGGCGGCCTGTAGCCCGGAACCTCCAGTGGCAGTCTGCAGCACAGAGCTTCCGGTAATGATCTACAGTCCGATTAGTCCAATAACGATCCACGGTCTGGTGTTACAGAAGCGGAGGGATCTGCGGGCGGAACGGGGGTTACGCCCTGAACCGGAGCCACCTCTGCTGCTGGAGGATCTGAGGGATAGTAAGGTTCTGGGTTTAGCACTAGAGACATTTGTCTGACTTTTGTCATAGACATTTGCCACGTTTGCCATAGACATTTGTCACCCTCCCTACCCTCCCTTTGTGTTTTGTGGATGGTTTGAGTTTTATTTTTATTTTTTTGCAATCGGAGTCTGCACCTTTGGGGGGGGGGGGGGGGGGGTACTGTCACGTCCTGACCCTTGTAAGATGTCATTTTCTATAGTAGAGTGGTCAGGGCGTGACGGGGTGTTTTGGGGTGGTTTTCTTATCTGTTTCTGTGGTTTTTCTAGGTTTCTATTTCTATGTTGGGGTTGTTGGGATGATCTCCAATTAGAGGCAGCCGGTTCTCGTTGTCTCTAATTGGAGATCATATTTATGTAGGGGTTTTTTCCACTTGTGTTTGTGGGTTGTTAATTTTTGAGTAGTGTTTATTTCTCTCTGCATCACGGTTTGTTGTTTTGTTGTTTCAAGTTATTGGTGTATTGCAACGTTTCACGGTATAATAAATATGTGGAACTACAACCATTCTGCACGTTGGTCCGATCCATTAAACAGCCGGGACAGTGAGTGCAAATGAGGTAAGTTAAGGCAATAAATAGGCCTGTAACATGGGTCGTATAAAGGGTACCAAGGCGCAGCGTGTATAGTGCTCATATTTACTTTTAATTAATATATTTTAACAAAACAACAAAGCGACCAAAAACAGTTCCGTCAGGTGACATACACTAAACAGAAAACAACTACCCACAAAATCCAGGAAGAAAAACCCCTACTTAAATATGATCTCTAATCAGAGGCAACGAGGATCAGCTGCCTCCAATTAGAGATCAACCCAAACAAACCCAACATAGAAATAGAAAAACTAGAACTTAAACATAGAAATAGAAAACATAGAACAAACCAAAACACCCCCTGTCACGCCCTGACCTACTCTACTATAGAAAATGACATCTTACTAGGATCAGGACATGACAAGGCCATGGTGGCGAAGAAATTACAATATAGTAATTAAACACTGGAATGGTAGATGTGCAGAAGATGAATGTGCAAGTAAAGATACTGGGGTGCAAAGGAGCAAGATAAATAAATAAATACAGTATGGGGATGAGGTAGGCAGATAGATGGGCTGTTTACAGATGGGCTATGTACAGGTGCAGTGATCTGTGAGCTGCTCTGACAGCTGGTGCTTAAAGCTAGTGAGGGAGATATGAGTCTCCAGCTTCAGAGATTTTTGCAGTTCGTTCCAGTCATTGGCAGCAGAGAACTGTAAGGAAAGACAACCAAAGGAGGAATTGGCTTTGGGGGTGACCAGTAAGATATACCTGCTGGAGCGCGTGCTACGAGTGGGTGCTGCTATGGTGACCAGTGAGCTGAGATAAGGCGGGGCTTTACCTAGCAGAGACTTGTAGATAACCTGTAGCCAGTGGGTTTGGCGACGAGTATGAAGTGAGGGCCAACCAACGAGAGCGTACAGGTCGCAATGGTGGGTAGTGTATGGGGCTTTGGTGACAAAACGGATGGCACTGTGATAGACTGCATCCAGTTTGTTGAGTAGAGTGTTGGAGGCTATTATATAGATGACATCACTGAAGTCGAGGATCGGTAGGATGGTCAGTTTTATGAGGGTATGTTTGGCAGCATGAGTGAAGGATGCTTTGTTGTGATATAGGAAGCCAATTCTAGATTTAATTTTGGATTGGAGATGCTTAATGTGAGTCTGGAAGGAGAGTTTACAGTCTAACCAGACACCCAGGTATTTGTAATTGTCCACGTATTCTAAGTCAGAGCCGTCCAGAGTAGTGATGCTGGATGGGCGAGCAGGTGCGGGCAGTGATCGATTGAATAGCATGCATTTAGTTTTACTTGCATTTAAGAGCAGTTAGAGGCCATGGAAGGAGAGTTGAATGGCATTGAAGCTCAACTGGAGCTTTTTTTTTCAACTAGAGCTGCCGCTATCAAGGAGCCGGACACTAATCCGGACGCTTATACGAAATCCCGCTATGCCCTCAGACAAACCATCAAACAGGCAAAGCGTCAGTACAGGACTAAGATTGAATCCTACTACACCGGCTCTGATGTTCGCCGGATGTGGCAGGGCTTGCAAACTATTATGCACTACAAAGGCAATCTCAGCCGCGAGCTGCCAGCCTACCAGACGGGCTAAATACCTTTTATGCTCAAAAGGCAAGCAACACTGAAGCATGCATGAGAGCACCAGCTGTTCTTGACAACTATGTACAAGACCTTTAAACAGGTAAAAATTTGCGGGGCAAGACAGATTACCAGCATGTGTACTCAGAGCATTCACGTACCAACTGGCAAGTGTCTTCACTGACATTTTCAACCCCTCCCTGACCGAGTCTGTAATACCTACATGTTTAAAGCAGACAACAATAGTCCCTGTACCCAAGAAAGCAAAGGAAACCTGCCTAAATGACTACCACCCCGTAGCATTCAAGTCGGTAGCCATGAAGTGCTTTGAAAGGCTGGTCATGGCTCAAATCAACACCATCCTCCCGGAAACCCTAGACCCACTCCAATTCGCATACCGCCCTAACAGATCCACAGATGATGCAATCTCAATCGCACTCCACACTGCCCTTTCCCACCTGGACAAAAGGAACACCTATGTGAGCTTGCTCTTCATTGACTACAGCTCAGCGTTCAACACCATAGCACCCACGAAGCTCATCACTAAGCTAAGGACGCTGGGACTAAACACCTCCCTCTGCAATTGGATGCTGGACTTTCTGATGGGCCGTCCCCCCTGGTGCTAAGGGTAGGCAACAACACATCTGCCACGCTGATCCTCAACACCAGGGCCCCTCAGGGGTGCGTCCTTAGTCCCCTCCTGTACTCCCTGTTAACCCAGTACTGTGTGGCTAATCACGACTCCAACACCATCATTAAGTTTGCTGACGACACAACGGTGGTAGGCCTGATCACCGACAACGATGAGACCTGGCAGTGTGCTGCCAGGACAACAACCTCTCCCTCAACATAAGCAAGACAAAGAAGATGATCGTGGACTCTAGGAAAAGGAGGGACGAACACGCCCCCATTCACATCGACAGGGCTGTAGTGGAGCGGGTCGAGAGTTTCAAGTTCCTTGGTGTCCACATCACCAATAAACTTTCATGGTCCATACACACCAAGAAGAAGAGGGCAAGACAACGCCTTTTCCACCTCTGGAGACTGAAAAGATTTGGCATGGGTCCCCAGATTCTCAAAAAGTTCTACAGCTGCACCATCGAGAGCATCCTGACCAGTTGCATCACCGCCTGGTATGGCAACAGCTCGGCATCCGACTGTAAGGCTCTACAGAGAGTAGTGTGTACAGCCCAGTACATCACTGGGGCCAAGCTTCCTGCCATCCAGGACCTACTGTACCAGTCAAAAGTTTGGAACACACCTACTCATTCAAGGGTTTTGTAACGATGTGCGCTGAGAGTCGGGAAGCAAGTTCAGGGAGTGAGTGTTTTAATAAATAAACACACCATAATATAAAATAAGATCCACGAACAATGCACAGAAATTACACAGGAACAGAAACAATGACGACTGGGCAAGGAACCAAAGGGAGTGACATATATAAGGCAGGTAATCAAGGAGGTGATGGAGTCCAGGTGAGTCTGATGACGCGCAGGTGCACGTAACAATGGTGACAGGTGTGTGCCATAACGAGCAGCCTGGTGACCTAGAAGCCGGAGAGGGAGCACACGTGACAGGTTTTTCTTTAATTTTACTATTTTCTACATTGTAGAATAATCGTGAAGACATCAAAACTATGAAATAACACATATGGAATCATGTAGCAATCAAAAAAGTGATAAACAAATCAAAATATATGTTATATTTTAGATTCTTCTAAGTAGCCACCCTTTGCATTGATGACAGCTTACATTTAATATATTTAATATATATATATATATATATATATATTTATTTTTTTTTTACTTTATTTTGTAAATTCTATTTTCTTAACTGTATTGTTGGCTAAGGGCTTGTAAGTAAGCATTTCACGGTAAGGTCTACACCTGTTGTATTTGGCGCATTTGACAAATAAACTTTGATTTGATTTGATTTTAGTACACTAAGAGTGTAAAGCAGGACATTCAACTCGGTAGGGCCACAAGTGCACCTTGTTGGCCCATGCCGGATCTCAGCTAAGCATTAGATCAGATAAACAATAATGTCACCAACTATCATTTTAGTGTATGCCCTTAAGAGAGAATTTTAATGGATTTTATGACTGTAAAATCCAGCCACCCAGAAGTTGAACAGGTACCAGGCCGGCAGTTCAGAGGAGTTGTGTGGAGAGGAGGCTGATCTGGTCTGGAACAACAGAGCTCTGTTCTGTCTGGCTAGACCACTGATACAGTTTGGAGAGTTGGATACATGGACATTGCTACTATTACTTTTCTACTCTAATAATATACAGTATACGTGTGTGTATTTTTAATATACAGTTGAAGTCAGACGTTTACATACACCTTAGCCAAATACATTTAAACTCAGATTTTCACAATTCCTGACATTTAATCCAAGTAAGAATTCCCTGTTTTAGGTCAGTTAGGATCACCACTTTATTTTAAGAATGTGAAATGTCAGAATAATAGTAGAGAGAATGATTTATTTCAGCTTTTATTTCTTTCATCACATTTCCAGTGGGTCAGAAGTTTACATACACTCAATTAGTATTTGGTAGCATTGCCTTTAAATTGTTTAACTTGGGTCAAACATTTCAGGTAGCCTTCCACAAGCTTCCCAAAATAATTTTGGTGAATTTTGGCCCATTCCTCCTGACAGAGCTGGTGTAACTGAGTCATGTTTGTAGGCCTCCTTACTCACACACGCTTTTTCAGTCCTGCCCACACATTTTCTATAGGATTGAGGTCAGGGCTTTGTGATGGCCACTCCAATACCTTGACTTCGTTGTCCTTAAGCCATTTTGCCACAACTTTGGAAGTATGCTTGGGGTCATTGTCCATTTGAAAGACCCATTTGTGACCAAGCTTTAACTTCCTGACTGATGTCTTGAGATGTTGCTTCAATATATCCACATAATTTTCCTGTCTCATGATGCCATCTATTTTGTGAAGTGCACCAGTCCCTCCTGCAGCAAAGCACCCCCACAACATGATGCTGCCACCCCCGTGCTTCACTGTTGGGATGGTGTTCTTTGGCTTGCAAGCCTCCCCCTTTTTCCTCCAAACATAACGATGGTCATTATGGGCAAACAGTTCTATTTTTGTATCATCAGACCAGAGGACATTTCTCCAAAAAGTACGATCTTTGTCCCCATGTGCAGTTGCAAACCGTAGTCTGGCTTTTTTTATGGTGGTTTTGAAGCAGTGGCTTCTTCCTTGCTGAGCGGCCTTTCAGGTTATGTCGATATAGGACTTGTTTTACTGTGGATATAGATAATTTTGTACCTGTTTCCTCCAGCATGTTCACAAGGTCCTTTGCTGTTGTTCTGGGATTGATTCGCACTTTTCTCACCAAAGTACGTTCATCTCTAGGAGACAGAATGCGTCTCCTTCCTGAGCGGTATGACGGCTGTGTGGTCCCATGGTGTTTATACTTGCGTACGATTGTTTGTACAGATGAACGTTTGGCGTTTGGAAATTGCTCCCAAGGATGAACCAGACTTGTGGAGGTCTACAATTGTTTTTCTGAGGTCTTGGCTGATTTTCTTTTGATTTTCCCATGATGTCAAGCGAAAAGGCACTGAGTTTGAAGGTAGGCCTTGAAATACATCCACAAGTACACCTCCAATTGACTCAAATGATGTCAATTAGCCTATCAGAAGCTTCTAATGCCATGCCATCATTTTCTGAAATTTTCCCAGCTGTTTAAAGGCACAGTCAACTTAGTGTATGTAAATTTATGACCCACTGGAATTGTGATACTGTGAATTATATGTGAAATAATCTGTCTGTAAACAGTTGTTGGAAAAATTACTTGTGTCATGCACAAAGTAGATGTCCTAACCGACTTGACAAAACTATAGTTTGTTAACAAGAAATTTGTGGTGTGGTTGAAAAACTATTTTTAATGACTCCAACGTAACTGTATGTAAACTTCCGACTTGTGTTTTGCAGGAGGATGACATGCCAGATGAGGTAAACATTGATCATCTGTTAGACCTGGCTAGCAATGAGGAGCGAGTGAAAAAGTTAAAGGTAGGCCCTGCCCACCCAAAGTTGTTCTGATCATGGACTCAAACCAACCAGACTGCCAGATAATTTTACTGATGGAATTTTGATACAAGGAATTCTCTCTTCTTTAAACTTTGTTCACCATCAGGAGATCCTTCAGACATGCAGCAACAACACAGAGGTATGTTTTACCCTAATGTTTTATGATATGGAATAATCATGCATATTGAGTCATACCTATTTATTTTGTCTGCACACACACACACACACACACACACACACACACACACACACACACACACACACACACACACACACACACACACACACACACACACACACACACACACACACACACACACTGTATAGGCCTCAGATAGGAGGCAGCAGTGTCTGACACCTCCTTCCACTGTCACTCCACATGCCTTACAATGACCGTCTGTCCTAGCCTTCTCTCTCTCACTATTTCTTCTCTTCTCTTTTTCCCTCTGTTCCCTGCTGTAACAAAGGACCTATTTTGACAAAGGACAGGGCCCACACTGGCCTGCTCAGTGTGGGCAGGCCAGTGCATGCACATGCACCAGAGCATGTGAGCACAGTTGAGCTGTTGGAATTCCCACTCATCACTCATGGAGTGGTGGTTCTGGCGCTCCTTGTCCTTTCCTACCGTTCAGCTAAAAACCGCTCCACACTCACAGGAAAAAGAACCACCGCTCCAAACTCACTACATTCATTAAAATCACAATTGAACCAACACCCATCTATTTGTGTGACTACCTGGACCTACCAATTGGGTTTTTAAAGTATTGAAACCAAACCATATGGATTTGAATGAAAAGTATTTGAATAAACATGAAAGGTGAATGTAAGAAGCGAACATAGTTTCAAGGAGCTTTCAGGTTTGATTGGGTTATTTTGCCTAAAAACCTTTAGGCCTACCTATAGAAAAACAAAAAAAACAACTCTGCCTCTCTGCCCAACCTGGTAAGAGTGGCCAAAGGAGTGTTTAGCATCCCCAGTGGCTCTGCAAGTGTGGAGAGGATATTCTCTGCTGCTGGCCGGCTCTCCAGTCACCATCGCATGAGCCTGAAGCCACAGACTGGCCTAACTCGTGTCTCTAAAAACTGATTGCAACAACAACAAAAAATTCTAAGGCACTAATAAGGCATTTTTCATTTAATTTGTATTTAAGTCACAGCCTATATACATAATTTATAGACTATAATGATTTAATACAACAAAATGTTGTTCAAATGCTGAGGGTTTTATGTCCTTACCAGCCTATTGTGTCGCACTTGCAAATGCTTCACAATGTATTTCTTTGTAGGCTATAGCCTTGAAAAAATTGAAATAATATAGCCTAAATAATTCATATACGCTCCCTGTCTAGCTCCCTTTCTGGCTCCCGTTTATATGCTGTTTAATATGACATGTAGCCTATTTGAAAGTAGGGTAAGGGTTAGGGTATACCAGGCCTAATGGGCCAAAATCAATTATGGCCTATTATATAGGTAATAGAACAAAAATGAATTAAACGTTTAAGAGATCAGAGTTTTGTTTATAAATACTTTGCTACAATGACACACTTAGTTATCTACCCACTTCGTTCCTTTCTTTTAGCATGCAAGTTCATAGTCGGTACACAATCATGCTTTTGGGATAAGTGTCTTTTCAGATTCCACAATGATTCTTTAGTTGTGGACACTACATCACTGTACTCCCTCTCTTGCTCTTGGTCCTCCTTTTTGTAAATCACCTTGATTTAGCACCTTGATTTAGCACATGCATTTGTAGTCTATGACAAGTAGACTACAAATGCATGCTGGGGTGGGCATGCCCTGAGCTCATGAAGTGAGTGCTAATGGAGCGAAATTGAAGCACGCGAGAAGGCCGACACTCCAGCCTTTGGGAATCTTGCTCCCCACCCCAGTCAAATTGGGCTCGCTCCAACTCCGCTCCGCTCTCATACTCTGGCATGCACGCACACACGCTTCTCCCACACACACACACACACACACACACACACACACACACACACACACACACACACACACACACACACACACACACACACACACACACACACACACACACACACACACACACACACACACACACACACACACACACACACACACACACACACACACACACACACACGAATCCAGGTGTTCTGAAGACCAAACCTAGAGCGGCTGGGGTTGAGACTTCTCTATTTTCCGTCTCCCACTCTAATTCCTGTCTATGTATTATCTATATTGAACAAAAATATAAATGCAACATGCAACAATTTCAAAGATTTTACTGAGTTACAGTTCATATCAGGAAATCAGTCAATTGAAATACATTTATTAGGCCCTAATCTATGGATATTACATGACTGGGAATACAGATATCAGGAATACAGCATCTGGGCACAAATACCGTCATAGTATTTCTGTGCATTCAAATTGCCATCAATAAAATGCAATTGTGTTCATTGGGCAGCTTATGCCTACCCATACCGTAACACCAACGCCACCATGGGGCACTCTGTTCACAACGTTGACTTCAGCATACCGCTTGCCCAAAACAACGCCATACACGTGATCTGCAGTTGTGAGGCCAGTTGAACATACTGCCAAATTCTCTAAAACAACGTTGGAGGTGGCTTATGGCAGAGAAATGAACATGACTATTTCTGGCAACAGCTCTGGTGGACATTCCTGCAGTCAGCATGCCAATTGCACACTTCATCAAAACTTGAGACATTTGTGGCATTTTAGAGTGGCCTTTTATTGTCCCCAGCACAAGGTGCACCTGTGTAATGGTCATGCTGTTAAATCAGGTGCTTGATATGCCACACCTGTTAGGTGGATGGATTATCTTGGCAAAGGAGAAATGCTCACTAACAGGGATGTAAACAAATTTGTGCACAATATTTGAGAGAAATAAGCTTTTTGTGCATATGGATCATTTCTGGGATCTTTTATTTCAGCTCATGAAAATGGGACCAACACTTTACAAGTTGCATTTCTATTTTTGTTCAGTGTATCAGAACTCAGGATAAGACCCAGATGCAGACAGCTGGAGTCACAGATGTTTATTGACCCAAACAAGGGGCAGGCAAAAGACAGGTCAAAGGCAGGCAGAGGTCCGTAATCCAGGGCAGACTCAATAAGGTACAGAACAGCAAGCAGACTCGGGGTTTATGACAGAGGTTCGTAAACGGGTCAGAGTCAGTCAGGTACAGAACGGCAGGCAGGCTCGGGATCAGGGCAGGCAGAATGGTCAGAACCGGGGAAACAGAACTTTAGAAAGCAGGGAGATGGGAAACATGCTGGTAAGACCTGACAAGACGAACTGGCACCAGACAAACAGGGAACACATGTATAAATACACTGGGGATAATGAGGAAGATGGGCGACACCTGGAGGGGGGTGGAGACAAGCACAAAGACAGGTGAAACAGATCAAGGTGTGACACAGTGTATGTATCTAATGTGAAAGGGAACATTACTTATCACAGGTTGGTGGCACCTTAATTGGGCAGGACAGGCTTGTGGTAATGGCTGGAGTGGAATAGGTGGAATGGTATCAAATACATCAAACACGTATTTGATGCCATTCCATTAGCTCCTTTCCCAACATTATTATGAGCCGTCCTCCCCTCAGCAGCCTCCACTGGTACATACAGTACCAGTCAAAAGTTTGTACACACCTACTCATTCATTGTAGAGTAATAGTGAAGACATCAAAACTTTGAAATAACACATATGGAATCATGTAGTAACCAAGAAAGTGTTAAACAAATCAAAATATATTTTATATTCTTCAAAGTAGCCACCATTTGCCTTGATGACAGCTTTGCACACTCTTGGCATTCTTTCAACCAGCTTTATGAGGTAGTCACCTGGAACACATTTCAATTAACCGGTGTGCTTTGTTAAAAGTTAATTTGTGGAATTTCTTTCCTTAATGCGTTTGAGCCAATCAGTTGTGTTGTGTCAAGGTAGGGGTGGTTTTCAGAAGATAGCCCTATTTGGTAAAAGACCATATTATGGCAAGAACAGCTCAAATAAGCAAAGAGAAACAACAGTCCATCATTACTTTAAGACATGAAGGTCAGTCAATCTGGAAAATTTGAAGAACTTTAAACGTTTCTTTAAGTGCAGTCACAAAAACCATCAAGCGCTGTGATGAAACTGGCACTCATGAGGACCGCCACAGGAAAGGAAGACCCAGAGTTACCTCTGCTGCAGAGGATAAGTTCATTAGAGTTAACTGCACCTCAGATTGCAGCCCAAATAAATGCTTCACAGAGTTCAAGTAACAGACACATCTCAGCAACTGTTCAGTGGAGACTGCGTGAATTAGGCCTTTGTGGTTGAATTGCTGCAAAGAAACCACTACTAAAAGACACCAATAATAAGAAGAGACTTGCTTGGGCCAAGAAACACTTGAAATGGACATTAGAACGGGGGAAATCTGTCCTTTTGTCTGATGAGTCAAAATTTGAGATTTTTGGTTCCAACCGCTGTGTCTTTGTGAGACGCAGAGTAGGTCAACGGATGATCTCTGCATGTGTGGTTCCCACCATGAAGCATGGAGGAGGAGGTGTAATGGTGTAGGGGTGCTTTGCTGGTGACACTGTCTGTGATTAATTTAGAATTCAAGGCACACTTAACCAGCATGGCTACCACAGCATTCTGCAGCGATACGCCATCCCATCTGGTTTGCGCTTAGTGGGACAATCATTTGTTTTTCAACAGGACAATGACCCAAAACACACCTCCAGGCTGTGTAAGGGCTATCTGACCAAAACGGAGAGTGATAGTGGTGCATCAAATGACCTGGCCTCCACAATCACCCGACCTCAACCCAACTGAGATGGTTTGGGATGAGTTGGACAGCAGAGTGAAGGAAAAGCTGCCAACAAGTGCTCAGCATATGTGGGAACTGCTTCAAGACTATTGGAAAAGCATTTCTCATGAAGCTGGTTGAGAGAATGCCATGTGTATAAAACTGTCATCAAGGCAAAGGGTGGCTACTTTGAAGAATCTAAAATATTTTGATTTGTTTAACACTTTTTTGGGTACTACACGATTCCATATGGATTCTTTCATAGTTTTGATGTCTTCACTATTATTCTACAATGTAGAAAATAGCAAAAATAAAGAAAAATCCTTGAATGAGTAGGTGTGCCCAAACTTTTGACTGGTACTGTACATGATGCTACTATATGTCCCTCCATGCCAGGCCTTCATCGGAGAGCTGTTGGTCAAGCTGGAGGGCCTTCACAAGCAGGAGGAGCTGGCTACCGAGGGCATCGAACACCCCTCCCACTACAACCACGCCCAGCACCGCCATGAGCCCTACCACTTTAACAGATCCCACTGGCCCCGAACCCACACCCACCAGACCCCCTGAGCTCACCAAACCCCTGACATATGAGCTCTGACTAGGGTCGTAAAACTCTGAAAATGTTCCATAAATTCCCACGTTTTCCATAAATTCTGGTTGGAGAATTTCTGGAGTCAGGAGGGAATATGCAGGGACCAAGTAACCAAGTATTCGGGAATCCTACAATCAGGATTTCTAGAAAAGTGGGAATTTTGGGAATGTTTCTGTAAATTTGTTTCCCAGTCACCCCATTTCATCCCGGTCATCTTGACAGTGATGACCCCAACCAGTTTGCCCTCTTGTTTGTACTGCCAACTTTATTTTTGTGTGAATTTAAATGAATTTGTCATATTAAAATGAAGGTAAATAAAACATTTGTCAATCACTATAGGGCCTGTATTGTCGTTGTTGTTGTCATTCACAAAGACGCTGTAGATAGGCTGCTTAGACAAGGTTTTAAAAGAACAGCATGTCTGGCCTGGTCTCAGGTCCTGAATTCAGTAGCATTGCTGATCTTGGATATTGTTTTGCCATTTAGATCATAATGAAGAAGATTATATAGAGAGAGGGACTTAATCCTAGATCAACACTCTTACTCTGGGACGCTTTATGAATACGGGCCTGGAGATCTGTATGTGCTTTAGGCAACTCCTCTTTCTATGGTTGTCATGCTTCACATGCACTGTTCTAGGCAGTTTATCTTTGGCTCTAGTTCAAAAAGAGGCGACAGTGTTACTACTCTGGGCTTGCATGTGACCTAGCCTACAGTACGTCCGTCCTTCTTTTGTACAGGTTTGTCTGTATGACAGGCCAGGGCTGGGACAGGCATGCAATCAGGGTGGAATTCCTATAGAGACAGATAGCTGCCAAAAGGTTGAACGTACTTATTGTCAGGATCGTAAGAAAAGCCATGTGTGAAACATGAAAGGTAAACATGAAATGTTATCTTTGAACAGATAAT
Source organism: Salmo salar (assembly GCF_965601325.2). Taxonomy (NCBI): domain Eukaryota; kingdom Metazoa; phylum Chordata; class Actinopteri; order Salmoniformes; family Salmonidae; genus Salmo; species Salmo salar. Next base: position 68,760,839 of record NC_138303.1, read on the forward strand.
CACCATGTTACGATTATGGACTAACATTTTAGGCTTGAGCAAATCTCGTGTTGCGATTCTGACGTACCTTAACACCTTTCAGAGTTTTATCAGTTTAATCTCACCAACAAAAAAGAACGTATGCAAAACGGTCTGTGAGGAATGCTACTCAACAAACATAACACAGTATAAAAAAAAAATCAGAATTCAGGGATACCGGAAAAAGGAATCCTGCACGTATTCAAGTTAAAAGTCTCCATTCTCTATTACTCCTCAGTTGAGTTTACTTCACATTTAGGTAGCTAATGCAATGGATTTGTTTGCCAGCACAGGTCTAGATAGCACTAGCTGTATTATAACTACAACAGTGAAGTTTCAGTCTGTTAGGTGTATCTCTACAGCATGTGCATATCTCTGAGTGACGTTGACATCCCCATGCATGCACTTAATCAAAATATGACTAATTCAATATTGCACCATTCATTCTCTGGGCTCTGTCTGCAATCATAACCAGTAGTATATACCAGGAATAATGAAACATAGAATAATGTTCGGTAAATCTATGAATTATGCATGACCACTGGAGTCTTTGACACTCAAAATATCTTTTATAGAATCTTGTCAAAACGTATTCTGTAGGAAACATAATTTGACATGATTTCTATGAATCGATTCATGAACATATGGACTTAATGTAGGGAGAGGTTAAATGTAGGCTAAGGCTGGCATAAGCTTATTGCCACACTATAATAATTAATAATAATTATGTTGCAGTGGTCTTGGGTAGTCTCTGTATAGGCTATTCCCTCCATCGTGACACTGCTGCCCAGTTGAAGAGCTTGTGATCTCCATGCAGCACCATGCGCCTTTGGAAAAGCACCCCTCAGGATCAGAAGATGCCCTTCTGGAGGCATGAATCCATGGAGTCATTATACCTAACGTAACCTAATGAATCACACTTTTTCCAGTATTTGGGAGCATGGACTGTAGGCCTTATATTAGGCATTTTTGACTGTTGTGTTTGCGAATTCCACTCTGTATGTAGGCTTGTTATAGTCATTTGTGTTGCACAATCCCGTCACACAGAGGCTAAATTAATTTCAATAAATGAGACAGAACTAAATATTGATTAAGTGTTGGCTATAACCTGTCCTGAGTGAATAGCCAAGGGGTCCCAAATGGTCAAGAATATCTATAGCCTATTCTTATTGCCAGTACTGTTTTCCCTATCAGCCACTACACGTGTTTCTTCAACTATTTTGTTTAACATTTATTTAGAGACTATATTTAGAGGCCTGTGAGCTAGGGTCTCTTTTTAACTGGAGCCGTATAATAGAAACAGTTATAAAACACAAATAGAGTTCTAAAATTATTCCGCAAGACACCAGTAGCCAAAATGATTGCAATGCCTACAAGTTGAAGGCCTATTTCTTTTTGGATAGGCCTAAATTAAACATTGAATTATTACATTTTAGATCATTTTGAATACACATGAATTTCAATAAACTCATGGATATGACTGTTCTATTCTGCACTGTTGGAGCTAGAAACACAAACATTTCGCTACACCTGCAATAACACTGGATCTCTTAAGGTGAATGCACCAATTTGTAAGTCGCTCTGGATAAGAGCGTCTGCTAAATGACGTAAATGTAAAATGTAAATGTAACAACTGGGCGGCAGGTAGCCTAGTGCTTAGAGCATTGGGCCAGTAACTGAAAGGTTGCTAGTTCAAATCCCTCAGCTGACAAGGTAAAAATCTGTTGTTCTGCCCCCTGAACAAGGCAGTTAACCCACTGTTCCTAGGCTGTCATTGTAAATAAGAATTTGATCTTGACTGACTTGCCTAGTTAAGAAAAATAACAACGTGTGTGTGTGACCAATAAAATTTAATTTGAACTCAGACAAGCAACTGAATGGATGACATACTGAATGAATGATTAATTAAATGTTGAAATGACAAGATGCACACATCACGCATGCTCTGCACTTTTTTTGGCTAGTAGGCAAATAGGCCTACATTAGGGTATATGACTGCATGCCTCCAGAAGGACATCTTCTGAGGCTGAGGGGTGCTTTTCTGAAGACGCATGGTCCTGCATGGCGATCACAAGCTCTTCAATTGGGCAGCAGTGTCATGATGGAGGGAATAGCCTATACGGAGACTACCTAAGACCACTGCAACTGAGTTATTGTAAAGTGTGGGAATAAGCTTATGCCAGAATTAGCCTACATTTAACTAGGCAAGTCAGTTAAGAACAAATTCTTATTTACAATGACCGCCTACCCTGGCCAAACCCTAACCCAGACGACACTGAGCCAATCGTGTGCTGACCTATGGGACTCCCAATCACGGCCGGTTGTGATACAGCCTGGAATCTAATCAGGTCTGCAGTGACATCTCTAGCACTGAATGTAACGATCGTCCAAAGGATTAGACCAAGGTGCAGCGTGGTGAGTGTTCATCTTTATTTTAAATTGGAACACTTAAACAAAATAATAAACAAATACAAACGACCGTCACGTCTTGCAGGCTAAATACGAGCAGTATAAAATCAAGATCCCACAAACACAGGTGGAAAAAGGCTGCCTAAGTATGGCTTCCAATCAGAGACAATGATAGACACCTGCCTCTGATTGGAAACCATACCCGGCCAAAACATAGAAAATAACACATAGAATGCCCACCCCACACCCTGACCTAACCACATAGAGAAACAAACCCTCTCTCTCAGGTCAGGGCGTGACACTGAAATGCAGTGCCTTAGACCACTGCGCCACTCGGGAGGCCTCTCCCGTGTTCATTTCAAAGTCCATATGTTCATGACCCGATCTATGCAAATCATGTCAAATTATTATAAATTCATATTAACCCCTCCTCAGTGGTGGAAAAAGTACCCAATTGTCATACTTGAGTAAAAGTAAAGATACCTTAATAGAAAATGACTGAAGTAAAAGTGAAAGTCACCCAGTAAAATACTACTTGAGTAAAAGTCTAAAAGTATTTGGTTTAAACTATACTTAAGTATCAAATGTAAATGTAATTGCTCAAATATACTTATGTATCAAAAGTAAAAGTATAAATAATAAAACAAATCCTTATATAAAGCAAACCATATTGCACCATTTTAATGTTTTTTATTTACAACTAGCAAGGGGCATGCTCCAACACTCAGACATCATTTTCAAACGTACCATGTGTTTTGTGAGTCCGCCAGATCAGAGGCAGTAGGGATGACCAGGTATGTTCTCTTGATAAGTGTGTGAATGAGACAATTTTCCTGTCCTGCTAAACATTCAAAATGTAACGAGTACTTTTGAGTGTCAGGGAAAATGTATGAAGTAAAAAGTACATACTTTTCTTTTGGAATGTAGTGAAGTAAAAGTAAAAGTTGACCAAAAATATAAATAGTAAATAAAGTAAACTACAGATACCCCGCAAAACTACTTAAGTGGTACTTTCAAGTCATTGTACTTTACACCACTGTCCCCCCTACAGGATATGCTTTGGCAAGATTTTGAGTGATGAAATACATTTCAAAATATTCCCCCAAAAATTATTTTGAGTGGCAAAGACTCCAGTGGTCATACATAATTCATAGATTCACCAAACATCTATTATTATTCAATGTTTCATTATTCCTGGTATGTACTACTGACAGAGCCCAGAGAATGGAATGTGCAATATTGAATTAGTCATATTTTGATAAGGTGCATGCATAGGGATGTCCACGTCACCCAGAGATATGCCCATGCTGTAGAGATACACCTAGCGGACTGAAACTTTTGGCAGGTATCTGGCTCCATAGACCAACTCCATATTAATGCCCATGATTTTGAAATGAGATCTTCGACGAGCTGGTGTCCACATACTTTTGTTCATGTGGTGTATCAACATCCTCAACTAACAGACATCACCTTCCTCAAGACACCCCCCTTGTGTTGGTTATAGGAAATGATCCAGATGATCCACAATTCTAACACTAGTGGGCACAGGAGGACAAAATTGATCACTGGAGGTGCAAGTTTGAAGCTTACTTCTTCTGTTCAAGTTGGCATGGAATCAACCTAATAGTGTTGTCATGCTAAATTGTAAGTACGCACTAAAGTTAACTTCTTTCCACGGTGAAGGTTTCTAAGCAAAGCAACCATCTTATGAAATGTACCTAGCATCTTTGAATATTAACTAAATGTTAGTTCTAGATGTATGATTCATGACATACTGTGGGCCTCAAAATACTTTTGATTTGTCATGTAAGATATCAAACACACCAGCCCTTAATCTGTTCACATGCTCTCTTCAAGGTCTATATTACAAATGATTGTTAAAAAGCTTCACAGAGGAAACACACCACAGAGGAAACACACACACACCACACACACACACACACACACACACACACACACACACACACACACACACACACACACACACACACACACACACACACACACACACACACACACACACACACACACGCGCACACACAAAGAAACGTGCTGAATTAAAAAATAAGGAGCCATTGCAGCAGAATGTGCTGCCAGTGGTCATGTAATTAGTTTAATTTGCAGTCTCCCAGAACATGCATGTGAGTGTATTTGTGTGTGTGTGTGTGTGTGTGTGTGTGTGTTGGGGGGAAATTTCCTCAGGAAAACGCATCATCTGCAGCTACAATACAGCCAGAGTCAGGAAGCCGGGTGAGCACAGTGCTCTGCTGAGCCACAGAGGAGATACACACACAACCTCACACACACACACTCTGCCACACATACATACAACACACATCGGGATGACATCCCACTGAGACTCTGTGCATTAACTACACAAGGTAAGAGGAATCCAAACATTTCTCATATTATGAAAAAGCGGGACGTATGTGGTACTTCTGATTTCTGAACCTCTTGCCGTCCTTTCTCAAATTCTCTAAACGCCTATACAATCATCATATGTTCAGGTTAGCTTTGTTGTACCATAGTGTGATGGTCTGTGCTCATGTTCTGATTTTCTCTGAAAAAAACTAAAAAAACATGTTTTTTAATCAATATGACATATTTCTAGACTGGGCTGATAATTCAATTATTTCCATATACCTTTCATGTTTCCATCTCCCAAGACTTTAAGAACTACTTTATATTTTACTTACTACGTTACGTAAAATGTGTGCAAGCTTTGGATAAAAGCATCTGCTAACTGGCGTTTATACATTGAGTGTACAAAATATTAAGAATACCTTCCTAGTATTGAGTTGCAACCTCAGAACAACCTCAGTTCGTTGGGGGCATGGACTCTACAAGGTGTTGAAAGCGTTCCACAGGGATGCTGGCCCATGTGGACTCCAATGCTTCCCACAGTTGTGTCAAGTTGGCTGAATGTCCTTTGGGAGGTGGACCATTCTTGATACACACGGGAAATTGTTGAGTGTGAAAAACCCAGCATTGTTGCAGTTCTTGACACAAACCGGTGTGCCTGGCACCTACTGCCATACCCCGTTCAAAGGCACTTCAATATTGTGTCTCAAGGCTTAACCATCCTTCTTTAACCTTTATTCTACACTGATTGAAGTGGATTTAACAAGTGACATCAGTAAGGGATCATAGCTTTCACCTGGATTCACCTGGTCAGTCTCTGTCATGGAAAGATTAGGTGTTCATAATGTTTTGTACACAGTGTATATTTTCATTATTATATGTTATTTTTGGACAAAACCTCTGTGTCCCACTTTATAATAAGTGCACATTACCTATACCTGTGCATTATACAGTAGTGTATGGTTAAACATGGTTATATAGTAGGCTGCAGTACTAAATATTATGACATGCAGTGTCAGCAAGCTAGTGTCCCAGGCAACCAGGCACTAAAACCAGTTGACCCAATCAATTCTTTCACTCTGAACTTAGGGAGGAATTGTAAGTGATTAAATCATAGACATAGTTGGAAGTTACACCAAGTTGTTAAAATAGTTAAGTGTTTTAGTTAATAAAATAATGTAGCCAGCAACAGACAGACACTACTTTTATTTCCTGTTATTTTCTAAACTGCTAGTGAGCAGAATGTCCAGTGTTAGTTTAGAATCTCTCCTCCTGCTCCCAGTGTTGCTGTTCAATGTGTCTGCACCAGCTGAACATTGGCCTCAACACAATCCAACATTCATACACTGTCCATATTTTTGGGATTCTGAACTGAGATGTTAATGAGTGGTTTAACACATGGCTTCACAGTGTTCCTCTGAAACACATGAATATTTAAGATTTGTTAAGATATGAGCTGAGCATTGTAAAAGAAAATGGAAAATACAATTTTGGAATCCGCCAAATAAAAATGTGAAAATAGTTCAATCCAAAGTCACTTATTGTTAAAAACAAAGCTGAAATATTTCACAGCAGTTGTTCTTAATGTTCACAAACTGTAGTTTTAACTAATTCAAAATGGGATCAATCCCAATAATCTCTAAAATATGAGCAAAAATCCATATTACAACCTATGTGTTGTGATAATTGCGTTGTTTATTCTATAACCTGTTAGTTCATATGCCTTGACACTGATATATAGGCCTAAGGCAGAGACAATGAGAAGACACAGTGGCAGAATATATTCAACCACACATTTGTTTCATTACGAAACCGGAGAGCAACATCTGTCCGGTGAAGTCCACAAAACATATTGCATGTAACAAACAGTTACATGACCTACAGCATGGTCAAGCAAGGTAATGTTTCAGACATTTTCGGACTACTAAACAACTATTAATTTAGAACCGCAGAGTTACCGCAAGTCGCAAAGTAAAGAGGAGCTGCCTCTGCTCTTCCAGCTCCATTTCAACTTCAACATTTCAACATCTAATCACCTATGCTTAGTCTAATACAGTGACAACTAAAAGATACCAAAAACAACTAAAATATATATATATACCCATACAACCAACCCAGTTCTACAGATTTTGCTGCGAAGAGATGGAATCATTAGATCATTTGTTTTGGTACTGTCACGGCTGTTGTCGGTGAATGAGGACCAAAACGCAGCAGGTACGTGAATGCTCATCTTGATTTTTAATTCATCTCAAAAATGAACATACAAAATAACAAAACACAAAAAACTAACACTCGACAAATAAACAGTCTGGTAAGGCACAAGGCTATACACAGAATAATCACCCACAAATCACACATACAAACACACCCTAATATATGGAACTCTCAATCAAAGGCAGATAGACAACACCTGCCTTCAACTGAGAGTCCCAACCCCAATCAACCAAACATAGAAACACACAACCTAGACTAACCATAGAATTACTAAACATAAACCAAAACCCGGAATTACTAAATCAAACACCCTTTACACAAAACACACCACCCCGAACCACAGAAAACAAATACCCCCTGCCACGCCCTGACCAAACTACAAAACAATTAACCTTATATACTGGCCAGGACGTGACAGTACCCCCCCCCTTAAAGGTGCTACCCCAGAAGCACCTTAACAAAAAATAACCCCAAGCAACACCAACAAAAAGTCCCCTTTTCTAAAGGGAGGGAAGGGAGGGTGGCTGCCGTCAACGACGGCACTGTGCTACACCCCCCCTCCCCAACCCACCTATTTCTGGAGGTGGCTCTGGCTCCGGCCGTTCCAGGCTGTCGGGCCACTCTGGCTTCGCCGGGGGGCAGTCGGGCCACTCTGGCTTCGCCGGGGGGCAGTCGGGCCACTCTGGCTTCGCCGGGGGGCAGTCGGGCCACTCTGGCTTCGCCGGGGGGCAGTCGGGCCACTCTGGCTTCGCCGGGGGGCAGTCGGGCCACTCTGGCTTCGCCGGGGGGCAGTCGGGCCACTCTGGCTTCGCCGGGGGGCAGTCGGGCCACTCTGGCTTCGCCGGGGGGCAGTCGGGCCACTCTGGCTTCGCCGGGGGGCAGTCTGGCAATTCGGGACAGTCTGGGCAGTCTGGCAATTCGGGACAGTCTGGGCAGTCTGGCCACTCCGGCAGTTCAGGGCAGTCTGGCCACTCCGGCAGTTCAGGGCAGTCTGGCCACTCCGGCAGTTCAGGGCAGTCTGGCCACTCCGGCAGTTCAGGGCAGTCTGGCCACTCCGGCAGTTCAGGGCAGTCTGGCCACTCCGGCAGTTCAGGGCAGTCTGGCCACTCCGGCAGTTCAGGGCAGTCTGGCCACTCCGGCAGTTCAGGGCAGTCTGGCCACTCCGGCAGTTCAGGGCAGTCTGGCCACTCCGGCAGTTCAGGGCAGTCTGGCCACTCCGGCAGTTCAGGGCAGTCTGGCCACTCCGGCAGTTCAGGGCAGTCTGGCCACTCCGGCAGTTCAGGGCAGTCTGGCCACTCCGGCAGTTCAGGGCAGTCTGGCCACTCCGGCAGTTCAGGGCAGTCTGGCCACTCCGGCAGTTCAGGGCAGTCTGGCCACTCCGGCAGTTCAGGGCAGTCTGGCCACTCCGGCAGTTCAGGGCAGTCTGGCCACTCCGGCAGTTCAGCGCAGTCTGGCCACTCCGGCAGTTCAGCGCAGTCTGGCCACTCCGGCAGTTCAGCGCAGTCTGGCCACTCCGGCAGTTCAGCGCAGTCTGGCCACTCCGGCAGTTCAGCGCAGTCTGGCCACTCCGGCAGTTCAGCGCAGTCTGGCCACTCCGGCAGTTCAGCGCAGTCTGGCCACTCCGGCAGTTCAGCGCAGTCTGGCCACTCCGGCAGTTCAGCGCAGTCTGGCCACTCCGGCAGTTCAGCGCAGTCTGGCCACTCCGGCAGTTCAGCGCAGTCTGGCCACTCCGGCAGTTCAGCGCAGTCTGACCTCTCTGGCGACTGTTGACTGGCGGGCAGCTCTGACGATGACTGTTGACTGGCGGGCAGCTCTGACGATGACTGTTGACTGGCGGGCAGCTCTGACGATGACTGTTGACTGGCGGGCAGCTCTGACGATGACTGTTGACTGGCGGGCAGCTCTGACGATGACTGTTGACTGGCGGGCAGCTCTGACGATGACTGTTGACTGGCGGGCAGCTCTGACGATGACTGTTGACTGGCGGGCAGCTCTGACGATGACTGTTGACTGGCGGGCAGCTCTGACGATGACTGTTGACTGGCGGGCAGCTCTGACGATGACTGTTGACTGGCGGGCAGCTCTGACGATGACTGTTGACTGGCGGGCAGCTCTGACGATGACTGTTGACTGGCGGGCAGCTCTGACGATGACTGTTGACTGGCGGGCAGCTCTGACGATGACTGTTGACTGGCGGGCAGCTCTGACGATGACTGTTGACTGGCGGGCAGCTCTGACGATGACTGTTGACTGGCGGGCAGCTCTGACGATGACTGTTGACTGGCGAGGCTGGGTTGACGCACTTGTAGCCTGGTGCGTGGTGCTGGTACTGGGCTTACCAGATTATGTACACGCACCTCCAGGCTAGTGCGGGGAGCGGGAACAGGACGAGTCGGACTGGGTTGACGCACTTCCGGGTCCGCACGAGAGACAGGAGCTGGAAACCCAGGGCTATGGAGGCGCACAGCCGGTCTAGATCTTACCTCCTGCACAACCCGCCTTGGCTGGATGGAACTAGTAGCCCTGTACGAGCGGGGTGCTCGTACAGGGCAGACTGGGCTGTGCAGGGGCCTGATGGTAGCCGTGCGTAGAGCGGGAGTTGGGTAGCCTGGTCCTCGGAGGCGTACCGGCGACCAGATGCGCTGCGCAGGCATCCTCCTACCAGGCTGGATGCCCGCTCTAGCACGGCACCTGCGAGGGGCTGGAATAACGCGCACCGGACTGTGCGTGCGTATGGGTGAGATAGTGCGCTCCTCAGCGAAACATAGCGCTCTCCACCCCATACGCTCCTCCATATAACCACGAGTAGCTGGCTTCCGGCTCTTCTTACGCCTAGCCAAACTACCCGTGTGCCCCCCCCCCAAAATTTTCTTGGGGGTGCCTCTCGTGCTTCTCCTTCAGCGCGTACTTGGCCTCGTACCACCGCCTCTCTGCCTTGGCTGCCTCAATTTCCCACTGCGGGCGTCGATAATCCCCAGCCTGATGCCAGGGTCCGGCCCCGTCCAGAACTTCCTCCCAAGTCCACTTCTCCCGCCAGTCCAACTCAAACTCCGTCTGCTCCTTCCTCTGCTGCTTGGTCCTTTGGTGGTGGGTGATTCTGTCACGCCTGTTGTCGGTGAATGAGGACCAAAACGCAGCAGGTACGTGAATGCTCATCTTGATTTTTAATTCATCTCAAAAATGAACATACAAAATAACAAAAAACGAACACTCGACAAATAAACAGTCTGGTAAGGCACAAGGCTATACACAGAATAATCACCCACAAATCACACATACAAACACACCCTAATATATGGAACTCTCAATCAAAGGCAGATAGACAACACCTGCCTTCAACTGAGAGTCCCAACCCCAATCAACCAAACATAGAAACACACAACCTAGACTAACCATAGAATTACTAAACATAAACCAAAACCCGGAATTACTAAATCAAACACCCTTTACACAAAACACACCACCCCGAACCACAGAAAACAAATACCCCCTGCCACGCCCTGACCAAACTACAAAACAATTAACCTTATATACTGGCCAGGACGTGACAGGTACTGTCCATTCAGTATTTAGCTTGTTTTTGGTCGCAGGTTCAGGAATGGCTGAAGAATTGCAACATTTACCTGGAGCTAACTCTCTAAATAGCACTGCTGGAGGATTTGAAAAGTAATTGTCAATCGATCAATAATATAATAATACTCTTAGCAAAAATCTTTCCTTTACAATCTGTAGAAACTATGAGAATAGAAAGGTTCAGAACTTTTGTGAAACATCACATCATTGTTGAAAAATATATGGAAATCAAAACTGGATGGTGTTCAGAAATAGATGGGAGGGGTTGAGGGGAGAGGGAAAAAAGAAAAAAAAGAAAATAATAAAAAACATACTGTGTCCATAAAATGTATATAGTATATATAAGCTGGAAGTAGAAGCCTAAGTGTTGTTGTCCATTAGTGTACTCCAATTAGGGGAAGGGTAGCAGGGTTAGGGGAAATTAATACAGGAAAATATATAAAATTATACATATTTAAATGAATATATATATATATATATATACACACACACACACACAGCTCAAAAAAATAAAGGGAACACTTAAACAACACATCCTAGATCTGAATGAAAGAAATAATCTTATTAAATACTTTTTTCTTTACATAGTTGAATGTGCTGACAACAAAAATCACACAAAAATAATCACTGGAAATCCAATTTATCAACCCATGGAGGTCTGGATTTGGAGTCACACTCAAAATTAAAGTGGAAAACCACACTACAGGCTGATCCAACTTTGATGTAATGTCCTTAAAACAAGTCAAAATGAGGCTCAGTAGTGTGTGGGCCTCCACGTGCCTGTATGACCTCCCTACAATGCCTGGGCATGCTCCTGATGAGGTGGCGGATGGTCTCCTGAGGGATCTCCTCCCAGACCTGGACTAAACCATCCGCCAACTCCTGGACAGTCTGTGGTGCAACGTGGCGTTGGTGGATGGAGCGAGACATGATGTCCCAGATGTGCTCAATTGGATTCAGGTCTGGGGAACGGGCGGGCCAGTCCATAGCATCAATGCCTTCCTCTTGCAGGAACTGCTGACACACTCCAGCCACATGAGGTCTAGCATTGTCTTGCATTAGGAGGAACCCAGGGCCAACCGCACCAGCATATGGTCTCACAAGGGGTCTGAGGATCTCATCTCGGTACCTAATGGCAGTCAGGCTACCTCTGGCGAGCACATGGAGGGCTGTGCGGCCCCCCAAAGAAATGCCACCCCACACCATGACTGACCCACCGCCAAACCGGTCATGCTGGAGGATGTTGCTTTCATCTGTGAAGAGCACAGGGCGCCAGTGGCGAATTTGCCAATCTTGGTGTTCTCTGGCAAATGCCAAACGTCCTGCACGGTGTTGGGCTGTAAGCACAACCCCCACCTGTGGACGTCGGGCCCTCATACCACCCTCATGGAGTCTGTTTCTGACCGTTTGAGCAGACACATGCACATTTGTGGCCTGCTGGAGGTCATTTTGCAGGGCTCTGGCAGTGCTCCTCCTGCTCCTCCTTGCACAAAGGCGGAGGTAGCGGTCCTGCTGCTGGGTTGTTGCCCTCCTACGGCCTCCTCCATGTCTCCTGATGTACTGGCCTGTCTCCTGGTAGCGCCTCCATGCTCTGGACACTACGCTGACAGACACAGCAAACCTTCTTGCCACAGCTCGCATTGATGTGCCATCCTGGATGAGCTGCACTACCTGAGCCACTTGTGTGGGTTGTAGACTCCGTCTCATGCTTTCACTCTAGTGGTAGCATGAGACGGAGTCTACATCCCACACAAGTGACCAAAACATCAGCCAGGAAGCATAGGAACTGAGAAGTGGTCTGTGGTCTCCACCTGCAGAACCACTCCTTTATTGGGGGTGTCTTGCTTATTGCCTATAATTTCCACCTGTTGTCTATTCCATTTGCACAACAGCATGTGAAATTTATTGTCAATCAGTGTTGCTTCCTAAGTGGACAGTTTGATTTCACAGAAGTGTGATTGACTTGGAGTTACATTGTGTTGTTTAAGTGTTCCCTTTATTTTTTTGAGCAGTATATATTAGTTTAAATATATATAATTTAATATATTTTCCTTTAACCCTACAGTGGCAAGAAAACGTTTGTGAACCCTTTAGAATTTCTGGATTTCTGTATAAATTGGTCATAAAATTTGATCTGATTTTCCTCTAAGTCTGCTTAAACTAATAACACACAAATCATTGTATTTTTCTTGTCTATATTGAATACATAGTTTCAACATTCGCAATTGTCTATAAATGGAGAAAGTTCAGCACTGTTGCTCCTCTCCCTAGGAGTGGCCGTCCTACAAAGATGACTGCAAGAGCACAGCGCAGGATTCTCAATGAGGTTAAGAAGAATCTTAGTGTCAGCTAAAGACTTACAGAAATCTCTGGAACATGCTAACATCTCTGTTGACGAGTCTACGATACGCAAAACACTAAATGAGAATGGTATTCATGGGAGGACCCCACGGAAGAAGCCACTGCTGTCCAAAAAAACCATTGCTGCACGTCTGAAGTTCACGAAAGAGCATCTGGATGTTCCAGATGGTCAAATATTCTGTGGACAGATTAATAAACTAAAGTTGAGTTGTTTAGAAAGAAAACAAAACACTATGTGTGGAGAAAAAAGGCACAGCACACCAACATCAAAACCTCATCCCAACTGTAAAGTATGGTGAAGGGAGCATCATGGTTTGGAGCTGCTTTGCTGCCTCAGGGCCTAGACAGCTTGCTATCATAAATTCCTAAGTTTATCAAGACATTTTGCAGGAGATTGTAAGTATATTTGTCTGCCAATTGAAGCAGAAGTTGGGTGATGCAACATGACAACGACCCAAAACACAGAAGTAAATATTCAACAGAATGGCTTCAACATAAAGAAAATATGCCTTCTGGAGTGTCCCAGTCAGAGTCCTGACCTCAACCCAATTGAGATTATGTGGCATGACCTCAAGAGAGGGGTTCACACCAGACATCCCAAGAATATTGCAGAACTGAAACAGTTTTGTAAAGAGGAATAGTCCAAAATTCCTCCTGACCGTTGTGCAGGTCTGATCCGCAACTACAGAAAACATGCACTGTGAATGTTTACACTGTGTGTTCAATAAAGACATGAACAATTATAATTGTTTGTGTGTTATTAGTTTAAGCAGACTGTGTTTGTCTATTGTTGTGACTTAGATGAAGATCAGATCAAATGTTATGACCAATTTATGCAGAAATCCAGGTAATTCCAAAGGGTTCACAAACTTTTTCTTGCCAGTGTGTATATACACTACTGTTCAAAGTTTTGGGGTAACTTAGAAATGTCCTTGTTTTTGAAAGAAAAGCAATGTTTTTGTCCATTAAAATAACACCAAATTGATCAGAAATATAGTGTAGACATCGTTCATGTTGTAAATGACTATTGTAGCTGGAAATGGCTGATTTTTAATGGAATATCTACATAGGCGTACAAAGGCCCATTATCAGCAACCACCACTCCTGTGTTCCAATGGCACGTTGTGTTAGCTAATCCAAGTTTATAATTTTAAAAGGCTAATTGATCATTAGAAAACCCTTTTGCAATTATGTTAGCACAGCTGAAAACTGTTGTTCTGATTAAAGAAGCAATAAAACTGGCCTTCTTTAGACTAGTTGAGTATCTGGAGCATCAGCATTTGTGGGTTCGATTACAGGCTCAAAATGGCCAGAAACAAATACCTTTCTTCTGAAACTCTATTGTTTATTCTTGTTCTGAGAAATGAATGCTATTCCATGTGAGAAATTGCCAAGATACTGGAGATCTCGTACAACGCTGTGTACTACTCCCTTCACAGATCAGAGCAAACTGGCTCTAACCAGAATAGAAAGATGAGTGGGAGGCCCCGGTGCACAACTGAGCAAGAGGACAAGTACATTAAAGTGTCTAGTTTGAGAAAGAGACGCCTCACAAGTCCTCAACTGGCAGCTTCATTAAATAGTATCCGCAAAACACCAGTCTCAACGTCAACAGTGAAGAGGCGACTCCGGGATGCTGGCCTTCTAGACAGAGTTCTTCTGTCCAGTGTATGTGTTCTTTTTCCCATCTTAATCTTTTATTTTTATTGGCTAGTTTGAGATATGGCTTTTTCTTTGTGACTCTGCCTAGTCGCCTCTTCACTGTTGACGTTAAGACTGGTGTTGGCCTGGTACCTGTTCAACTTCTGGGTGGCTGGATTTTACAGTCATAAAGTCCATTAAATATCTCTCAAGGACATATCCTAAAATGATAGTTGGTGACATTATTGTTTATCTGATCTAATGCTTAGCTGAGATCCGGCATGGGCCAACATGGGCACTTGTGGCCCTATAGGGTTGAATGCCCTGCTTTACACGAGTAGTGTACTAAAATCAAATCAAAGTTTATTTGCCAAATGCGCCGAATACAACAGGTGTAGTACCTTACCGTGAAATAATTACTTACAAGCCCTTAACCAACAATACAGGTTTAAGAAAATGACAAAAAATATATTTACTAAAACTAAAGTAAAAAAATACAAAATAAAATAAAAAGTAAGCTGTCATCAATGCAAAGGGTGGCTACTTTGAAGAATCTAAAATCTAAAATATATTTTTATTTGTTTAACACTTTTTGGATTACTACATGATTCCATGTGTTATTTCATAGTTTTGATGTCTTCACTATTATTCTACAATGTAGAAAATAGTAAAATAAAGAAAAACCCTTGAATGAGTCGGTGTGTCTAAACTTATGACTGGTATTGTATATATTTACAAAGAAAAGATATGGGGGATTGGAAATGATGGAGACAATTGCATTGATAGAAGCCTAAATATTTCAGCAATTTAAAGCTGATCTACACCCAAAAAATGTAAATAAAATAAATGTTGGTGGAGGGCAGGTGAGTTTAAACAGTAAACACTGATTATGAGAATTATACCGTGCATTCGGAAAGTATTCAGACCCCTTCCATTTTTCAGTCTAAAATATAGTCTAAAATTGATAAAATACTTTTTTTTTTAACTCATCAATCAACACACAATAATCAATAATGCCAAAGCAAAAACTGTTTTTTAGAAATTTTTGCAAATGTATAAAAATAAAAATACCTTATTTACAGAAGTTATGAGACACTAAATTGAGCACAGGTGCATCATGTTTCCATCGATCATCCTTGTCTCTACAAATTATATTGATTGGACATGATTTGGAAAGGCGCACACTTGCCTATATTAAGTCCCATAGTTGACAGTGCATGTCAGAGCAAAAACCGAGCCTTGAGGTCAAAGGAATTGTCCGTAGAGCTCCGAGACAAGATTGTGTCGAGGCACAAATCTGGGGAAGGGTACCAAAGAATGTGTGCAATGTTGAAGGTCCACAAGACCACAGTGGCCTCCATCAATCTGAAATGGAAGAAGTTTGGAACCTCCGAGACTCTTCTTAGAGCTGGCTGCCCGGCCAAAGTGAGCAATCGGGGGAGAAGGGCCTTGGTCAGGGAGGTGACACTGACAGAGCTCCAAAGTTCCTCTGTGGAGATGGGAGAACCTTCCAGAAGGACAACCATCTCTGCAGCACTCGTCCAATCAGGCCATTATGTTAGAGTGGCCAGATGGAAGCCACTCCTCAGTAAAAGGCACTTGACAGTTGTTTGGAGTTGGCCAAAAGGCACCTAAAGGACTCTCAGACCATGAGAAACAAGATTCTCTGGCCTGATGAAACCAATATTGAACTCTTTGGCCTCAATGCAAAGCGTCAAATCTGGAAGAAACCTGGCACCATCCCTATGGTGAAGCATGGTGGTGGCAAGATCATGCTGTGGGGATGTTTTTCAGAGGCAGGGACTGGGAGACTAGTCAGGATCGAGGGAAAGATGAACGGAGCAAAGTACAGAGAGATCCTTGATGAAAACCGTCTCTAGAGCAATCAGGACCTCAGACTGGGCGAAGATTCACCTTTGAACAGGCCAACGACACTAAGCAAACAGCCAAGACAATGCAGGAGTGGCTTCAGGACAAGTCTCTGAATGTCATTGAGTGGCCCAGCCAGAGCCCGGACTTGAACCTGATCAAACATCTCTGGAGAGACCTATAACTAGCTGTGCGGCGACGCTCCCCATCTAACCTGACAGAGCTTGAGAGGATCTGCAGAGAAGAATGGGAGAAACTCCCCAAATACAGGTGTGCCAAGCTTGTAGCGTCATACCCAAGACTCAAGGCTGTAATTGCTACCAAAGGTTCTTCAACAAAGTACTGAGTAAAAAGGTCTGAATACTTAGGTAAATGTGATATTTCTGTTTTTTATTTTTAGTACATTCGCAAACATTTCTAAAAACCTGTTTTTGCTTTTTCATTATGGGATATTGTGTGTAGATTGATGAGAATAAAGCTGTAACGTAACAAGATCTAACGTACAGGAACCTAAAACAATTGAAGATCTTAGAGCATTAGGTCCTACATAATGTACATGGGATAAACAGGTGGTTGTAAATGTATTGTACAGGTGAAAGTCATTATGCACTATATGGATTATCTATAGGTAACTGCCAAAATAATGGAAACACTTGAAAATTAGGGAAACAAAGTATATTGAATTAAGCAATTAACATCCCATCATGCTTCGGGTCAAGTATAAAAATGCTGGGCAGGCCATTATTTTGGATAATATTTTGGCTACCATGGCTATGCCCTCATACGATATCAGTGGTCACTGAATGGTTTGTTGAGCATGAAAACAATGGAAACCCTAAGCCATGGCCATCTTATCACCAGATCTCAACCCAACTGAATGCTTGTGGGAGATTCTAGAGCGATGCCTGAGACAGCGCTTTCCACCAACATTAACAAAACACTAAATTATAACATTTCTTGTGGAAGATTGGTGTCGCATCACTCCAATAGAGTTCCAGACAAGGTGCATTGAAGCTATTCTGACTCGTGGTGGTCCAATGACCTATTAAGACACTTTATGTTGGTGTTTCCTTTATTCTGGCAGTTACCTGTACATTACTATAGCACGGTGTACTGTCGTAACTTGAAAGAACTGTTGGCTAATCATCTGTGTTGGTATTTTAGCTCTGAGTCCATAAGTCCATAATTAATAATATTATTTCAACAGTTCCTATGCTATTAGAATATTCTGTAGATCCTCGAGTACAACATTACTCTACCATTCATTCTGGTTTTAGCTTTCATTATCTGTTCAACCTTTTCCAGCACACTCCTACTGAGCTCTTGGTATTGGTAGCCTAACTAGCTTGTTCAAATGATCTGTGATCTCCTTCTCTCTTTTAACTAACTTGCCTTGTGTCTTTGCAGTATTTGATTCTTGAGCACAACATTTTAATGCCCATCCTTAAGAACCTCCCGGGGAGGATCAAGAGTAACCATGGGAATGGTGAGCTCATCCTGCCCAGGTTAAACTTGAACCTGAACCCCTTCGAGGAGGTGGACCTTGAGGAGGAGAGGAACGAGGGTGAGCCCCCCAATTTGGGGGTATGTGGGGGAAAAATCTTCCAGCGCAGGTCCTCACGTGACGGGGAAGAGGAGGAGAATGAGGTGAACGTGGAGAGGCACGGTCCTGAGGCCCCTAAAGTAGGAGGGGGGAGGCCACTGAGGGGAACCCTTGAGCGGCTGTGCGGCTCTTCGCCCCTGAAGACCCTGGGGAAGCTGGGGAAGGGGCTGCGTATGTCGGGGTGCAGCGGGTGGGGGACATTCCCGTCCCAGCGATGCCCCACAGACCCCCACTCACCCCAGCCTGAGAAAGAGAAGAGGAAGGGCCTCCGCAGGAGCTCAGAGGAGATCATGACCCTGCTCAGGTAAAGGGGAGGGAGGGTTGCTGATCTAGGATCAGTTATGCCTTTTAGATCACAATGAAGATTGCATGGACAGGGAGGACCTGATCCTAGATCAGCATTCCCACTCTGAGATGCTTTATAAATACGGGCTCAGAGCCACAGATTAACATACATGTAATGTCTATATATAATATGACTCAGTAACTATTTTCATTCGTAATGTCTCAACCAAAGGGCTTTCGTTGTGTTCCATTAATTACTGATTTGCTTGTCTATCCAAACTGATTTTCCTGTTACCGGGTAGGACTGAGACCCCCTATCAAGCTGTAACAAAATGACGGAAATGCTCACAGCATATAGCATAATCATTTCCTATTTGGTTATGTAATATAAAAATGTTCCATGAGTTACTATGTTCATGAACATAACTGCGTTGTTTGCTAATACTATGTTGTGTACCTAAGCACTATTTACAAACAGTTTTCACTTTGAGTGCTCCAGTCAGGGAAAGCCACAATCACCTCTCAAGCATTTAAATATCTGCTTATTTATAGCATATGAAGCCTAGTCTAGATATGGTGGTCACACGTTAACATTGAACTCTACAGTATTTGGTAACAATTATGTATCCCATTCCATTTATATTTTAGATGGTACCGTTATTTCCACACAATATTTCACACTCTGGAAATACACACATAGCCATTCCTTGCCTTTCAAAGTCATACTGTGGCATAATATAGTTCCAACCCTCTCCTAATGATTCTCTTCTGCTTGTAGATTTGCAGGGCGGAGGAAGCAGACGCAACGCAGAGAGAGTCTGCCTTGTGGTGACCTGAGCGCCGACAGCGAGGCTGAGTCCTGCCGCCAGCCCTCCTTCCTCAGGATGGTCAGCCTTGGCAAGCTGAAGAGGGAGTCCCTGTCGGACCACAACTCCCAGGAGGCTGAGGAGGAGCTGGAGGAGGAGCCACTAGTGGTCAAACCCAGGGAACCTCTCTCAGGTATACAAGGCGCTTCAAAACAAACCAATCAGGAGGGGAGATATGGTATGTTTCCTGCAGGGCCAACCAATCACAGCTCACCTAATCGAAACATCTGAATCATGGAAGGGTCAGTGCAGGTTACTTCTGTCTGTGGCATAAGCACCTTAGACCATCCACAGTCAGTGTTTGTAAGTTTCAGTGTTTACTTTACGAGTCAGGAACTTCCTGGTCAGGTCCTGCAGTATTTCCTCCTCCAATCCCATGCTGGTTTCTGATGAGCTGTGTGGGGTCCCCGGACCCCCTGAGTCATCGGGTTCAATCAGCACCAGACTATGAAAGCCGGAAATGACTGACTTCCTCCCACTGCAGATCCCTTTAGATAGAACTTCATCCAGAGCTACTGTTCGCAGAGCTCAATAGGGACCAAAACAGACAAGGGACAATCAAAGGACAGTGTAGTACATTGTGTGTTCACAACAATCCAAAATGCTAGGTCAAGAGATTTGTATTGTATTTTTTATGGATCCCCATTACTCTTCCTGGGGTACAGCAAAATTAAGGCAGGTATACAATTTTAAAAACATTACAATACATTCACAGATTTCATAACACACTGTGTGCCCTCAGGCTCCTACTCCACAACATATCTACAATACAAAATCCATGTGTACGTGTATGTATAGTGCGTATGTTATCATGTGTGTGTATGCATGTGTCTGTGCCTATGTTTATGTTGCTTCACAGTCCCTGCTGTTCCATATGGCAAATAGGAGTGGCAATTTCGTCCGCTATTATCCTCAGTCATTTTCCATCCAAGTTGTCAGACCCCGGAGGCTTGTCATTGTTGATAGACAACAATCATTTTTTCACCTCTTTCACACTCACTTTACGGAACTCAAAATTATAATGCTTGTCTTTCATAATTTGGTCAGCTATATTTGGATGTGTAGTGTCAGCATTTGTTGCTGGCATGTCATGCCTAAGTTTGCTAATCTTGCCAATAAAAAATAATTCAAGTAGTTGGCATTGTCAGTCGGTTTTGTGATGAATGAGCCATCTGATTCAATGAATGATGGAGCTGAGTTTGCCTTTTTAGCCAAAATGTAATTTAAGGTGCTCCAATGCTTTTTACTATCACTCTTTATGTTGTCTTTGTTTCATAGTGTAGTTTCTTCTTCTTTTTATTCAGTTTAGGTCACATGATTTCTCAATTTGCAATATTTTTGCCAATCGGTTGTGCAGCCAGACTTATTTACCATTTATTTTGCCTCATCCCTCTTAACCATACAATTCCTCCTCAATCCACTGGGATATATCAATTTTTACAGTAGTGTTCTTAATGGGGCATGCTTATTAGTAACTGGAATAAGCTATTTCATATATGTGTCAAGTGCAGCGTCTGTTTGCTCCTCATTACACACCACGGACCACCAAATATTATTTACATCAACAACATAGGGATAACTACAAAACATATTGTATGACCTCTTATATATTAGGCCCAGTCTTTGGAACTTTGGTTTTCCTAGATATGGCTACTATATTGTGATCACTGCATCCGATGGATCTAGATACTGCTTTCAAGCTAATTTCTGCAGCATTAGTAAAGATGTGATCAATACATGTTGATGATTTCATTCCTGTGCTGTTTCTACTACCCTGGTAGACTGACTGATAACCTGAACCAGGTTGCAGGGACTGATTACAGTTTTGAAGATTTTTCATGAGTGGGCAGCTTGATGAAAGCCAGTCAATATTTAAATCACCCAGAAAATATTCCTCTCTTTTGATATCACATACATTATCAAGTATTTCACACGTGCTATCCAGATACTGACTGTTAGTGCTTGATGGTCTATAGCAGCTTCCCACCAGAATGAGCTTTAGGTGAGGCAGATTAACCTGTAGCCATATTACTTCAAGAGTATTTAAAACCTGTTGGGGATCTTATCCCGGTATAGGGATTCATTGTCAAGAGACCATGGCGGGAAATTCAAAACTGCAAGAATCTAATAATTTCAATTTCTCAAACAATCAACTATTTCTCACAATTTGAAAGATAAACATCTCCTAAATCCAACCACATTGTCCGATTTCAAAGAGGCTTTACGGCGAAAGCATAAAGTTAGGTTATGTTAGGAGAGTACATTGAAAATAGCTGTGTGTAATGCTTTGTCAATTCAAAGACAGGCGTCACCAAAAGCGGATAACCAGCTAGAATTATGCACTAACCTTTGACAATCTTCCTCAGATGACACTCCTAAGACATTATGTTATACAATACATGCATTTTTTGTTCCATCAAGTTCATATTTATATCCAAAAACAGCATTTTACAGTAGCGGTGAAATTCAGATTTTTTTTTTCTCTCAAATGCTTCCGGTGAACAACGTTACAAATTACAAAATTACTATTCGATAACATTGGTAAATTATAATATTGTCATTCTAATATTCATAGTTTAACATTTCGTTAAAATGCTACTGCATTGCCAGATTTCAAAATAACTTTACTGGGAAATCACAATTTGCAATAAACCGGGTGCTGTGCTAAGAACAATAGGCTAGGCTATACAGGTTAGCACCATCTTGTAACCATGTAATATCAAAATTACTATTGTCAATATTCCCTTACCTTTGATTATCTTCATCCATTGGCACTTCCAGGAATCCCATGTTCACAACAAATGTGGTTTCTTTCAACAAAGTTCATAATTGATGTCCAAATAACTCCAAGTTGTTAGTCACGCCGAAAAGTTAAAAAAATAATCTATTTACGTTCGTTCAAACATGTCAAACGTTGTTTAGCATCAATCTTTAGAGCCATTTTTAACGTGAAACATCAGTAATGTTTCAACCCGACCTCTCCTGTGTCTTGAAAAACGTATTTGAAAAATGTATCGCATCACATGATTGCGCAGGTGCAGCAAATAATGAAGTGACGACATCCCAGGGAGGTCAACTTCTCTTCCTTGTCATCCGGTCTCTGTTCATCATAGATGCTTCAAACAACTTTATAAAGATCGTTGACATCTAGTGGAAGCCGTAGGAAGTGCGAAATGAATCCTGTCTCACTGTGGTATCTAATAACAATGACAAAAAAAATAATTGTACAGCCACAATTTTTTTTTTCTCAGGTTTTTGCCTGCCATATGAGTTTTGTTATACTTACAGACACCATTCAAACAGTTTTAGAAAATTCAGAGTGTTTTCTATCCAAATCTGGTAATAATATGCATATCCTAGCTTCTGAGTTGGTGTAGGAGGCAGTTAAAAATGGACACATATTTTTTTCAAAATTCTCAATACTGCCCCCTAGCCCCAACAGGTTTTAACATGAGATCCTCTCTAAGCTTCACAGGAATGTGGTTCTGAATATTAACAGCAACACCTTCACCATTGACATTTCTGTCTTGTCTGTAAATGTTATAACCTTGTATTGCTACCACTGTATCATCAAAGGTATTATCTAAGTGAGTTTCAGAGATAGTCAGAATATGAATGTCATCTGTTACTAGCAAATTATTAAGCTACATATGTTAACGTGGTCTTATTTGAGCACTTTTCTTTTGGGATACTTACTTGTTTGCATTGCTTTACTGGGAAGCTTAGAAGAAGTAGATATGCTCATGTTATTTAGGTTAGTGTAGGGTGAGCTGCACACAGTGGACTTCTTACTAGGGCACACTGCCTTAGTGCTAACAGTATAAATCTGGTTCATAGGCACATGATTACTGCATACAATAGCTGTATGATCAGGCATTCAGGGAAGTTAGAGGGACATGAATTAGGTTACTTACATTGTGTCTACCAACACTCCGGTATAATGTACATTTGCTGGGCTTGGATCATTGATATGCTCAATATCACACATATCAGCACCCTTCAATATGTCAATGTTGATATTTCACACAGGATGTAGCCTCCTACCCATACATTAATACTCTGTACAAACCAATAGACTAAACAGTATGACATTGATTCCTCTCTCTCTCTCCTTCCCTCAGTACTGGAGATCCTACAGCTGGTCAACCAGAGGGACCTCCTCCTGGCAGACACACACATCCAGGAGCTGGAGCGTGAGTGCGAGCTGATGGCCCTCCTGCCCCACCCCCCCACACCCTCATTCACGCCTCCCGGAGTGACCCCTTTCGGGTCCTTCGACGACCCCTCCAGCCCCAATGTGTCAAGAGACGCCAGCTGTCGCAAGGCCAAGGATGTGGAGTTGCTGTACGAGGCCCTGCAGAAGGAGATGTGGGACGTGGTGAGGGAGTCACTCCGACAGCCAACGGCCGGGCCCAACCTGGGGCTGGTGGTGCTAGTCATCCAGCAGGAGGAGCAGGCCGACACCACCCAGGCACAGAAAGAGGAGACCCAGCCCCTGAGGGAGGGCCTCCAGCCCCATCCTAGCCAGCGGCCCCGTCAGCTCAAGCTGAAATGGCGGCAGGCAGTAGGGGAGGCGTCTGACTGGAGCCTGCCCCAGCAAGTGAAAACTCCGGCAGGGCAGCTAGCCTCGTACCTGGAGCGGCTGAGGGGCCGCATGGTGGACGACCTGGACGCGGTGCGGAGGAACGTTGTGTCGGTCTACCCGGAGGAGTTCCAGGCCTTCCAGGTGTACGTGCAGAGCTACCACCGGGCAGTGGCCCGACGCCTGAACATCATCACCAGCTCCCAGCTGCAGATCCCTGATGTCTACTCCCTGCTGGACTGGTTCTATAACATCTACAACAGGTCAGTATCAGAACTCATAACATAACAACATTAAGAAAATCTATGACATGTACAACAGGTTAGATGTATACACTTTTAGAAAACAAGGTACTACCTTGAACCATAAAAGGTTATTCAATTGTCCACATAGGAAAACCCTCTGAAAACAACTGTTTTTGGTTCCAAGTGGAACCCTTTTTACTAACTCAAGATTCTACATGAAACCGTTTCACCACTAAAAGGTTCTTTGTATAACCTTTTCACAAACAAAGGGTTCTCCTATGGGAACAAACAAAGAAACCTTTTTATTTTATGAGAGTTAGTAAGTCCATGTACGTGTATATGAACATATAGATCTTTACAGGTATTCAAACTGTGAGACTTGAATGAATAGTGACAGACAGTAGCACTTCCTCCCTTTTCCTCTGGTCTTTTTAAGGGATGTCCTGGGCACCGTTGGCATGAAAACCCCTATTAACTACTCCCCACTAGAACCCCTACTGCACCAAGATACAGTGGACCGACTGGAACAGGACTGCCTGAACACTGTCAGGGTAAAATCACACCTCCTTTAATACTGAACACTGTCAGGTGAAAACTTGTCCACTGACAGAGGTAATGTTTCTGGCACTAATCTAATGTTAGTGGTACTGCCCATGCTTGGATAGACAATGCACTTCATGGTTGTGTGGGTTCTGTTGTTTATCTCAGGAGAAGGTGACCACAGAGCTCACTCAGGTTCTGGACGAGGAGGAGAGGCGGTGGGCCCAAATGCTGCACATAGAGGAGTACCAATCCAATCTGGCCCGCTCCATCATCCAGGTCTGTCACACTGTCACTCAGAGACACTACTGTACAGTATATATGTAGGTCACTATTACCATGGCAGTCTGGTGACATTGTGGCAAAGAACTCTAAGACATTTGTAAATCTGTTATGAATATTCAGGAATGACCTATTTTGGCTGGTTGGATTTTGAAGTTCCTACCCTTATTAGTGTGTATGTGTGTGGCTGTAACAGAGACTGACGGTGGACCTAGACAGATCCACAGCTGTAAGCTCGTTTCTGGGGGCCAGGGTGGCCCGCTGCAGTCTTAATGGGCTGTCTGACTTCCTGTGCAGGTGAGGAGAATGTGTACTTATAGAGACATGGACAATGAGTATATTCAATCAATAACCTGTATGTAAATCGATATATATGGATTTCTTTTCATAATCTTACTGTGTTTCCAGTTTCCAGAGAAAAGTGGAGATGTTCCATGAGACCCAGGCTGAGTTTGGGGACCGGGGTGATGGATACATCTCCAGGACCATCGCTCTGGTCAACTGTTGTCCTCCTCTAAGGTAGATACCCAGTACATCTCGTGGCAATTGTGTTGACTGATGCTCCATTCAAATGCTCATCGAAAACGTATATTTTCAAGTTGGTGAAGTCGTAAATGCGACAAGAGAGCATTCAAGTGCATAGACCAATGAGTTAGCTAGATAATCCAGCCCGATAGACAAGCTTGCTAACATTGCGAATAATAAGTTAACTATCTTGCTAGAGTTAACAACATGATCAAACTAGGTTATACACATGATTAAGGTTGTAAATGGTTCAAGTGGTTTTTCCATGTCAGAAATACGATCATTCCGAGACCAACAGGGTTTGCATTCCAATTTTTGTGTAGGTCCTTTGTACAGCGCTGCAGGCAGTGTGACCCACAGGGCAGTGAGGAGTCCACACAGAGAGCTAACTCCTCCCTCGATAGGATCATTAACCAATCAGTGAGGGTTCTGACGGAAAAACTATTTGAGCACATCAGGGTGAGGCAATGTGCTTTTTTCTTTTGTTAGGGCGGTAAAACTTCCTCAATACACAACTCACCAATTCCACACTTATTCATGACTGATCAAATACAAACAAACATGCTCTAACGTTAGCACAAACATTTTGATATAGGAGAAGCTGTTCATCAACTTCATGTGAATGAAAGCTGTGTATTTTTATTCTAGCCGTTCTGTGACAAGCTGGTGAAGAGAAAGTGGCTAAACAACACTGAGGCATTTGAAGCCATCGAAGCAAGCATCAAGCAACACTTTAAGAAGTTCAGAAGAATGGACTGCCCACCTTATCAGGTATCCACCAATGACCACATACCTGACACGATAACATGTTGCGCGAAATACAGTGATGGAATAGGTATTTGATCCCCTGCTGATTTTGTACATTTGCCCACTGACAAAGAAATGATCAGTCTATAATTTTAATGGCAGGTTTATTTGAACAGTGAGAGACAGAATAACAAAATAAAATAAAAAACGCATATCAAAAATGTTATAAATTGATTTGCATTTTAATGAGGGAAATAAGTATTTGACCCCTCTGCAAAACATGACTTAGTACTTGGTGGCAAAACCCTTGTTGGCAATCACAGAGGTCAGACGTTTCTTGTAGTTGGCCACCAGGTTTGCACACATCTCATGAGGGATTTGTCCCACTCCTCTTTGCAGATCTTCTCCAAGTCATTAAGGTTTCGAGGCTGACGTTTGGCAACTCGAACCTTCAGCTCCCTACACAGATTTTCTATGGGATTAAGGTCTGGAGATTGGCTAGGCCACTCCAGGACCTTAATGTGCTTCTTCTTGAGCCACTCCTTTGTTAGCTTGGCTGTGTGTTTTGGGTCATTGTCATGCTGGAATACCCATCCACGACCTATTTTCAATGCTCTGGCTGAGGGAAGGAGATTCTCACCCAAGATTTGATGGTACATGGCCCCATCCATCGTCCCTTTGATGCGGTGAAGTTGTTCTGTCCCCTTAGCAGAAAAACACCCCCAAAGCATAATGTTTCCATCTCCATGTTTGACGGTGGGTATGGTGTTCTTGGGGTCATAAGCAGCATTCCTCCTCCTCCAAACACAGCGAGTTGAGTTGATGCCAAAGAGCTCCATTTTGGTCTCATCTGACCACAACACTTTCACCCAGTTGTCCTCTGAATCCTTCAGATGTTCATTGGCAAACTTCAGATGGGCAGGTGTATGTGCTTTCTTGAGCAGGGGGACCTTGCGTGCGCTGCAGGATTTCAGTCCTTCACGGCGTAGTGTGTTACCAATTGTTTTCTTGGTGACTATGGTCCCAGCTGCCTTGAGATCATTGACAAGATCCTCCCGTGTAGTTCTGGGCTGATTCCTCACCGTTCTCATGATCATTGCAACTCCACGAGGTGAGATCTTGCATGGAGCCCCAGGCCGATGGATATTGACAGTTCTTTTGTGTTTCTTCCATTTGCGAATAATTGCACCAACTGTTGTCACCTTCTCACCAAGCAGTTTGGCGTTGGTCTTGTAGCCCATTCCAGCCTTGTGTAGGTCTACAATCTTGTCCCTGACATCCTTGGAGAGCTCTTTGGTCTTGGCCATGGTGGAGAGTTTGGAATCTGATTGATTGATTGCTTCTGTGGACAGGTGTCTTTTATACAGGTAACAAACTGAGATTAGGAGCAGTCCTTTTAAGAGTGTGCTCCTAATCTCAGCTCGTTACCTGTATAAAAGACACCTGGGAGCCAGAAATCTTTCTGATTGAGAGGGGGTCAAATACTTATTTCCCTCATTAAAATGCAAATCAATTTATAACATTTTTGACATTAGTTTTTCTGGATTTTTTGTTGTTGTTATTCTGTCTCTCACTGTTCAAATAAACCTACCATTAAAATGATAGACTGATCATTTCTTTGTCAGTGGGCAAACGTACAAAATCAGCAGGGGATCAAATACTTTTTTCCTCACTGTACATAAAATAATAAATATTTGCCCTTTCTATCCCATTTTTTTTGTTTATCAACACTTATATTGCAATTGACGACTGAACGATTGACTGGTTGATTATTTGATTGACAGATACTGGTGGGGGAGGTACACAGGCGGATCCTGGTGGAGTATGTGCGTGCGATCATGCGAGGACGGGTCATCTGCACATCATCGAAGATGAGAAAGAGGATGGCGTTCCGACTTCAGGACGAGGCCAAACAGCTCAAAGGACTCTTCAAAGACATGGTCAGTCATCCCTCTGATTTATGGTTATAATGACCACAAATGTACAGTTATTAATATAACTACTGTTCCCAAAGGGAGGGAACAAGGTACGCCATACTATGGGGAGTCAACGACCAATCCTATTCACCTGAAAACTGAAATCCTACCCAACATGCGTGCCAATGGATGCCAAGCCCGCACTTGGAAGCCCTGCCTTTCTTGCTATAATACCAGGGGTCACATTCATTTCCTCAATTCAGTGCCTCTCTTCATCGAGCCCAAATCCCCTGACGGCGCAGGGCGATAATATGTTATACTTCGTTCCCTCCTTCAGCGAACAATAGTTATTCCCATTCAGTCAGTCACTTGGTATAACATACACTATACAGTGGCTTGCGAAAGTATTTACCCCCCTTGGTATTTTTCCTATTTTGTTGCCTTACAACCTGGAATTAAAATAGATTTTTGGGGGGTTTGTATCATTTGATTTACACAACATGCCTACTACTTTGTCTCTTGGGGTATGTCTCTATAAGCTTGGCACATCTAGCCACTGGGATTTTTGCCCATTCTTCAAGGCAAAACTGCTCCAGCTCCTTCACGTTGGATGGGTTCCGCTGGTGTACAGCAATCTTACCACAGATTCTCAATTAGATTGAGGTCTGGGCTTTGACTAGGCCATTCCAAGGCATTTAAATATTCCCCTTAAACCACTCAAGTGTTGCTTTAGCAGTAGTCTTAGGGTCATTGTCCTGCTGGAGAGGGAACCTCCTTCCCACTCTCAAATCTCTGGAAGACTGAAACAGGTTTCCCTCAAAAATGTCCCTGTATTTGGAGCCATCCATCATTCCTTCAATTCTGACCAGTCTCCCAGTCCCTGCCAATGAAAAACATCCCCACACCATGATGCTGCCACCACCATGCTTCACTGTGGGGATGGTGTTCTCGGGGTGATGAGAGGTGTTGGATTTGCTCCAGACATAACGTTTTCCTTGATGGCCAAAAAGCTACATTTTAGTCTCATCTGACCAGAGTACCTTCTTCCATATGTTTGGGGAGTCTCCCACATGCCTTTTGGCGAACACCAAACGTGTTTGCTTATTTTTTTTCTTTAAGCAATGGCTTTTTTTCTGGCCACTCTTCCCTAAAGCCCAGCTCTGTGGAGTGTGCGGCTTAAAGTGGTCGTATGGACAGATACTCCAATCTCCACTGTGGAGCTTTGCAGCTCCTTCAGGGTTATCTTTGTTCTCTTTGTTGCCTCTCTGATTAATGCCCTCCTTGCCTGGTCCAAGAGTTTTGGTGAGCGGCCCTCTCTTGGCAGGTTTGTTGTGGTATTCTTTCCATTTTTTAATAATGGATTTAATGGTGCTCCGTGGGATGTTCAAAGTTTGGGATCTTTTTTTATAACCCAACCCTGATTAGTACTTCTCCCCCACTTTGTCCCTAACCTGTATGGAGAGCTCCTTGGTCTTCATGGTGCTGCTTGCTTGATGGTGCCCCTTGCTTAGTGGTGTTGCAGACTCTGGGGCCTTTCAGAATAGGTGTATATATACTGAGATCATGTGACAGATCATGTCACACTTAGATTGCACACAGGTGGACTTTATTTAACTAATTATGTGACTTCTGAAGGTAATTGGTTGCACCAGATCTTATTTAGGGGCTTCAAAGCAAAGGGGTGAATACATATGCATGCACCACTTTTCCGTTTTGAATTTTTCTTGATTTTCTGAAACAAGTAATATTTTCATTTCACTTCACCAATTTGGACTATTTTGCTTATGGCCATTACATGAAATCCAAATAAAAATCTATTTAAACTACAGGTAGTAATGCAACAAAATAGGAAAAACACCAAGGGGGATGAATACTTTTGCATGGCACTGTATATACAGAAGTATGTGGACACCCCTTCAAATTAGTGGATTTGGCAATTTCAGTCGCACCCGTTTCACACAGCCATGCAATCTCCATAGACAAACAATGGCAGTAGAATGGCCTTACTGAAGAGCTCATTGACTTTGAAGGTGGAATCGTCATAGGATGCCACTTTTCCATCAAGTCAGTTCATCAAATTTCTGCACTGCTAGAGCTGCCCCGGTCAACTGTAAGTGCTGTTATTGTGAAGTGGAAATGTCTAGGAGCAACAACGACTCAAGCCGTCTCAGAGGGTACCAAATTAGGATGCCCAGGGCAGCTCAAGCACAGAAAGGTTCCACCACCTCTAAAAGGGGGTATAGAAGCCACCTTTTTCCCTAATACTTACCTGATAAGTCTGAACTGTCAGAGCCTCATGAGGCCTGAACTGTCAGAGCCCCATATAGGGAACCAGAACCTGCTGCAACTTGGCTATGCGCACTGACATGCTGCCACTGCAGCCCAAGTCCATAGACCCCATGGTTCCAAAAACAAAACTTACCTTGCGATCCTGAAATGTCAGAACTGATAAAAGGAACCAAAAGTCCAAAATATCAGACCACCTGTTGTGACTTGGTATAGCATCGACTAGAGTTGATGAACCACGGCAGCCGGAGGCTCCATCCCACTGAAAACTTGCTTTAACCTGGATAAATGCGCAACCTGTATGCTGCCTAACACCCACTCCTGGTCCCAGCCATAAGAACACTATGAGCCACACCGACAGCAGTTACATCCAAGCGATAAAACCTTGTCATGCCCCTGAACAATGCTCAAGCAGCCGCCTCACCCTTAGTGGCGTGAGCACGCACACCGCTAGGCAATCCTTGTCCTTTGTTGTCATATGGATTAGCGAAAAATACAAAAAGCTGGCCACAAACACAGATATCCTTGGTCCTATTCATATACAGCACGTGCGTAAAGCGTGCACCAGACACAGGCCATGCAACCTCCGTTGTTCATTGGAAGCAAACAGAGGAGGTGAGAAAGGGAACTGCTCGAAAGCCCGGAAGGGTGTACTGATAGCACATACAGATCCCCAACCATCACATAGAGCAGGATCCAAGGCCACTGATACTCCAAATAATCAGTTCCCAATGGAGCATCCAGATCCATCATCGACAAGAACAGACTAGAATACGTGTTATGGGCAACCATCGAGGGGTGCAGTCTCCACTCCGTAGAGATAGGACCACCCCCTGGAAAGCAGATCCAAACCTACGTTGAGAGATCCGGGAAGATACTTCACCCTAAGTGACTTGAAATGTGCACTGCTCCATACGAGCAGATAACGGGACAGGTTTATGAGAGAGAGAGACCACATCCCCTCCTGCCTGTTGATGTATGCCACCGCCATCCTGTTGTCAGACCTTATCAACACATACTGGCCCTCCAACATCGGAAGGAAACGGCTCAGCCATAGAAAACAGTCAGTAGCTCTAGGTAATTGATATGAGTGCCCTTTGCGCTGTTGACCAAATCCCTCTTCCTGAGTAGCCCACACACAGCGCTCCCCATCCCAGTAAGGATGCATATGTCGTGATCACTCTGTGGGACAGTACCCGGTCCATGAGAACCCCCTGCAACAACAGTCCCTCCAAGGAATTAACATCCTTAGGCATGACTGAGATACCATGAGCAGCTGATGGCAGTGCCGAGATACGTCCAGACACATAGCAGTCACCCAGCACTAAAACAAAAGCATCAACAGAAGTCAACAGAAGTCCCAGAGGCACTACAGAGCCCCTGTCACCATCCTCATCACCCATGGTGAAACTGCTTGCCTCCCACTGGACTGGAGAATGCTGCCAGTCTTCCATACCTTATCTCCTGAAAAGGTAAAGCGCCGCC
This sequence comes from Salmo salar, assembly GCF_965601325.2. Taxonomy (NCBI): domain Eukaryota; kingdom Metazoa; phylum Chordata; class Actinopteri; order Salmoniformes; family Salmonidae; genus Salmo; species Salmo salar. Next base: position 68,792,647 of record NC_138303.1, read on the forward strand.
CTGAGGACTGGGATCACTTGTTTTTTTATCATGCTTGTTTTCATATCCACCACTCTTGACAACCGTGTGTCTGAATGTGTGGAAGGAACTCGTTTTTTGTTATGCCCACACCTGGACAATAACACAGTCTTGATACCCCTCACCAAGGATACTTGGGTAGAAACAATGTGCTTTCGTATTACCTCTGTTCTGATACCCGGTCCACACTGGGTTCAGGGACTTCGGCAACTTGTAACTTGGCCCCATTGACCGAGCCACTTAAAAGCACTGTTGCCACAGCAAATGCTTGGGGAGGAGGGCCCTGCTAAGCCACCACCCTTGATTGCCCCCATACTTTCCCCCACAGCCAGGTTAGTACAGCGGTACAGACGCAGCACAATATCAGCCATAGCATGGATTTCGTCGAGAAGCTCTGAAACCGGATTCCCCGTCTCCACGGTCTTATTTAGCTTCTGCAGCAAATCGATATGATACATCTGCAGCACTGGACCACATTCAACGAAAGGGCCGCCACTTCCTCAGCCTGATACATTTTGTCCAACTGATCCGCCAAGAACCGGCACTGTGTATTTGGAAGCACAATGCTAGAATAAGCCCCCTTGTTAGCCTCTGGAGCTAAGTAACCTGCCAGCTTTCCATCCATCGGCAGTGTTTAAATGAGCCCCGCCTCCTCCGTACCCTCTACATTATTGAGCTCGCCGTAACCTGGTAGCACCAGCCTGGTTGAATGAGAGGATTCCCAGGTCATCAGCAAAATCTTTAAACATGGGTAAGCGCTGCATGGATAGGAGGTAAATAACTTCACCCAAACCTGGAGGAACTCTGCTGTGGAGAAGAAGACGGCCAATCCAACCCAGGTGATCTGCCAGCCTATGACACAGCTCCATCAAAGGTGCATTAACCACCAATGGTTCACTCTCCCCCACCAAATCCAAAACCGGGGCATTAGGCTCCCTGTACAGATGCCATCTTATTCACACTCTGAAAACCGTACATATATCATCCCTGGAATCCAGACTCTGAACACTGCCAGAGAAACTGGAATGAGCCTCACTCAGATGAGATGACAACCCTATTAACTCTAACCACCGCTGCTGCTCTCTCCCGGCAAGCCTCCTGAGTGTGGTTCCACTCCAGGCAAACAGGACAGCACTAACTTTTCATTGCGAAACCCCATGCATGAGGTTGGAGGTTCAAATTTGTCTGGTTAGGCTTTTTGAACTCTTACCACTGGCCCTCTTACCCAAGCAAGGAAGCATTAGCTACACAAGCAGAGCAGAAAGTGCTTAGCTTTCAGCAAACAGAAAAAAAAACAAGTACGCTCCCCCCACTAACAGACACCTAAGTCGGAGCTGAATCTCGAGCCCCGGCATCCATTGGCTCCTTTAATTTTCAGTTTTCTTCAGGTGAATAGGATTGGTCGTTGACTCGCCGTAGTATGTTATACCAAGTGACTGACTGAAAGGGAACAACTGTCTGAATGAAATAAGATGATTAAGCTAAACACTTGCAATAATTGTTTGGTAAACCCTAAGCATGCATTTATAATAGCCCTCTAATAAAATACAATACACGTGCCAATTTTGTTTGAAATTGGTTAAGTGAATGCTGAGGTGCTGAGAGAACATAGGGCGGACACGCTGAGGGAACATAGGGCTCAGAAAAGATAAGGCTGAGGGAACATAGGGCAGACCCTGTCAGTCTTTCCACTGAGAAACTGACTTCCCTATAATCTTCATTGACCTTGTTCTGAAAAATCACTTAGAAGCAGATTTAAAAAATATTTTATACCTTTTTTTTTAAGACGAAACAAAAGGACTTCGGCTGTGGAATGCAGAGGCCTGTCTGTTACGAATGGTCCCGTGACCCTGGGGGTTGCCAGGTCAGGCGTAACTCATACAGTGTTGATACGGGGTAGAAGGCTGAAGAATGGCCGCTGTCAGTGAGATGGAGATGAATGAGTGCAGGCCTACGTTAGTGTTAGGCAGGGGGTGGGAGATTGTGAGGAACTGGGTCTGCCAGCATGGCATTTGCCCCTCTCCAAGAGCCAGTTGAAACAAATATCTGTCACCTCGCGCTGATAACAGGAAGTCTCTGTGTTTTGAGGAACTTCCTGTTCCTGTCAGCTGGATGACTTTGATGTGTTTCTAGGTAGCCTTGATTGCCTTTCGCTTGAGAAGCAGAACGAGACATCTGTGGAAACTGGGGGTTGAATACATTTTTAATCACTGTCTAAAAGGGAAGAGGATATTTTTAGTGGATGGGGAGGTTAAGCTGTGTTAGCACACTGCGTGCTGTTGTCTTTCTTTCTGAGAAAGTATGTCTGAAAAACATACAGCTTACAAAAAAAGAGGATTCATAAAGGGTTGTTTGGCTGTCCCTGTAGGAGACACATTTATTGGTTCCAGGGAGAACCCTTTCAACAAAGAACCTTTAACACTAGAAACATTTACCCCATACAGTCCCTGACAGTTATTTTGATGCTCCTGCCACTTTAGAGCATGTTTACAAAGGGTGCGAGAAGCTCCAGACTTTCTTTTCCATTTAAGTCAAATGTTATGATGCTTGTGAATATCAGTTGGATGGAAGCTTCGCTACAGTTCAGTGAGACAATCACCACACCGACCGACTCCAGATAGTGATGTACGTATCCCATCGGTAGATGGCCTTAGATCCAGAACAGCAGTGTTCCTCTTATTTATTTGTCTGATTAAAGATCAAATATTAGTTGAAGTTGTGCTTCAATAAAGAGCTAGAGATGGTTTGTTAACTGAAGGGTATTTAAAAGGCTTGAATGTACAAGAAATCAGAGCCATAGCTTGACAAGCAAGAGCAGTCTTCCTTCGGTGGTTATAAAATGTGGCTTATAAATTAAACATTTGGCTACTGAACAGATCTGTTATAACATGACATAAACCAGGAAGTCAGTAGAGCATGATCTGTTTCTCTCATTCAAGTAAAGTGTGACATAAACAAGACACATGGCCATAATCAAACACAAATCTGTGTCTCAGCACGCACACACAAACACACACACACACACACACACACACACACACACACACACACACACACCACACACACGCACACACACGCACACGCACGCACACACACACTGAATGAGCCGAGGCAGAAGCCCTGTGTCTCAATGCAGCCTTATCATCTTTTATGTATTATTTGTATTCCAGTCAAAGTCAGGTCCTTGGTCCCGCATGCCAGCGTTATCACTCTGTGGATCAAGATGGCGCCGGAGGGGAGGGCTGCTGTCATATCGGCTCTTAAATAACCATGCTATTTCGTTTGTTTTTTCGCGTTGTTCGTAACTTGTTTTGTACATAATGTTGCTGCTACCGTCTCTTATGACCGAAAAGAGCTTCTGGATATCAGAACTGGGATTACTCACCTCAAATTGGACGAGGAGTTCTTCTTCAATGAGTTGGACGCGAGGGATATACTACAGACACACGACCAGATCCCCGTGATTCGCTGGAAAAGAAAACGTAGGTTTCGCGGGAAGAGATCAGGATGCCTTGTGAGGATCAGGCGACAAGTAGCTAATCTGCCCTTGCCTTCCGTTCTGCTAGCTAACGTTCAATCGCTGGAAATAAATGGGATGAACTGAAAGCACGTATATCCTACCAACGGGACATTAAAAGCTGTAATATCTTATGTTTCAACGAGTCGTGGCTGAACGACGACATTAAGAACATACAGCTGGCGGGTTATACACTCTATTGGCAGGACAGAACAGCAGCCTCTGGTAAGACACGGGGCAGGGGCCCATGCATATTTGTAAACAATACCTGGTGCACGATATCTAAGGAAGTCTCAAGGTTTTGCCTGCCTGAGGTAGAGTATCTCATGATAAGCTGCAGACCACACTATCTACCGAGAGAGTTTTCATCTGTATTTTTCATAGCTGTCTACATACCACCACAGACCGAGGCTGGCACTAACACCACACTCAATGAGCTGTATTCCGCAATAAGCAAACAGGAAAACGCTCATCCAGAGGTGGCACTCCTATTGGCCGGGGACATTAATGCAGGGAAACTTAATTCAGTTTTACCTATTTTCTATCTGCTTGTTAAATGTACAACCAGAGGGAAAAAATTCTGGACCACCTTTACTCCACACACAGAGATGCCTACAAAGCTCTCCCTCTGCCTCCATTTGGCAAATCTGACTATAATCTGACTAACTCTATCCTCCTGATTCCTGCTTACAAGCAAAAATTAATGCAGGAAGCACTAGTGACACGGTCTATATAAAAGTGGTCAGATGAAGCAGATGCTAAACTTCAGGACTGTTTTGCTAGCACAGACTGGAATGTGTTCCGGGATTCTTCCAATGGCATTGAGGAGTGTACCACATCCGTCACTGGCTTATCAAGTGCATCAAGGACATCGTCCCCACAGTAACTGTACGTACATACCCCAAACAGAAGCCATGGATTACAGGCAACATTCGCACTGAGCTAAAGGGTAGAGCTACCGCTTTCAAGGAGCGGGACTCTAACCCGGAAGCTTATAAGAAATCCTGCTATGCCCTCCGATGAACCATCAAACAGGCAAAGCTTCAATACAGGACTAAGATCGACTCGTACTACACCGGCGCCGATGCTCGTCTTATATGGCAGGGCTTGCAAACTAATACAGACTACAAAGAGAAGCACAGCTGAGAGCTGCCCAGTGACACAAGCCTACCAGACGAGCTAAATAAATTCTATGCTCGCTTCGAGGCAAGTAACACTGAAACATGCATGAGAGCATCAGCTGTTCTGGACGTCTGTGTGATCACGCTCTCCGCATCCAATGTGAGTAAGACCTTTAAACAGGTCAACATTCACAAGGCCGCTGGGCCAGACGGATTACCAGGACGTGTACTCTGAGCACACGCTGGCCAACTGGCAAGTGTCTTCACTGACATTTTCAACCTCTCCCTGTCTGAGTCTGTAATACCAACATGTTTCAAGCAGACCACCATAGTCCCTGTGCCTAAGAACACTAAGGTAACCTGCCTAAATGACTACCGACCCGTAGCACTCACGTCTGTAGCCATGAAATGCTTTGAAAGGCTGGTCATGGCTCAAATCAACACCATTATCCCAGAAACCCTAGACCCACTCCAATTTGCATACTGCACCAACAGATCCAAAGATGATGCAATCTCTATTGCACTCCACACTGCCCTTTCCCACCTGGACAAAATGAACACCTATGTGAGAATGCTATTCATTGACTACAGCTCAGCGTTCAACACCATAGTGCCCTCAAAGCTCATCACTAAGCTAAGGACCCTGGGACGAAACACCTCCTTCTTCAACTGGATCCTGGACTTCCTGACGGTAACAACACATCTGCCACGCTGATCCTCAACACGGGGGCCCCTCAGGAGTGCGTGCTTAGTCCCCTCCTGTACTCCCTGTTCACTCATGACTGCACGGCCAGGCAAGAGTCCAACACCATCATTAAGTTTGCTGATGACACAACAGTGGTAGGCCTGATCACAGACAATAATGAGACAGCCTATAGGGAGGAGGTCAGAGACCTGACCATGTGGTGCAAGGACAACAACCGCTCCCTCAACGCGATCAAGACAAAGGAGATGATTGTGGACTACAGGAAAATGAGGTCCGAGCACGCCCCCATTCTTATCGACGGGGCTGTAGTGGAGCAGGTTGAGAGCTTCAAGTTCCTTGGCGTCCACATCACCAACAAACTAACATGGTCCAAGCACACCAAGACAGTCGTGAAGAGGGCATGACAAAACCTATGCCCCCTCAGGAGACTGAAAAGATTTGGCATCAGTCATTTGAAATAAATACATTAGGCCCTAATCTGTCGATTTCATATGACTGGGCAGGGGCGCAGCCAATCACCCACTGAGGAGCCAGGCCCAGCCTATCAGAATACATTTTTCCCCACAAAAAGGCTTTATTATAGACAGAAATACTCATCCGTTTTATCAGCTGTCTGGGTGGCTGGTCTCAGACAATCCCGCAGGTGAAGAAGCCAGATGTGGTAGAGAATTGAACATTAATTTCTCTAGCAACAGCTCTGGTGGACATTCCTACAGTCAGCATTCCATCTGTGGCATTGTGCAGATTTTAGAGTGGCCTTTTATAGTCCCCAGCACAAGGTGCACCTGTGTAATGATCATGCTGTTTAACCAGCTTCTTGATATGCCACACCTAGGCAAAGGAGAAATGCTCACTAACAGGGATGTAAACACATTTGTGCTCAACATTTGAGAGAAATATGCTTTTTGTGCTTATGGAACATTTCTGGGATCTTTTATATCAGCTCATGAAACATGGAACCAACACCGGGGCCCCTCAGGGGTGGGTTCTTAGTCCCCTACTGCACTCCCTGTTCACCCACAACTGCGTGGCCATGCACGACTCCAACACCATCATTAGGTTTGCTGACGACACGAGTGGTAGGCCTGATCACCGACAACGATGATACAGACTATAGGGAGGAGGTCAGAGACCTGGCAGTGTGGTGCCAGGACAACAACCTCTCCCTCAATGTGAGCAAGACAAAGGAGATTATCGTGGACTACAGGAAAAGGAGGGCCAAACAGGCCCCCATTAACATCGACAGGGCTGTAGTGGACCGGGTTGAGAGTTTCAAGTTCCTTGGTGTCCACATCACCAACAAACTATCATGGTCCAATCACAACAAGGCAGTCATGAAGAGGGCACGGTTACACCTTTTCCCCATCAGGAGACTGAAAAGATTTGGCATGGGTCCCTAGATCCTCAAAAGGTTCTACAGCTGCACCATCAAGAGCATCCTGACCGGTTGCATCACCGCCTGGTATGGCGACTGCTCGGCATCCAACATGTACAAACTACCTCGACTAATCTGTACCCCAGGCACATTGACTCATTACCGGTATCCCGGTATATAGTCTTTTTATTGTTATGTCATTTTATTGTGTTAATTTTTATTTTTTACTTTAGTTTATTTAGTAAATATTTTCTTAATTCTATTTCTTGAACTGCATTGTTGGTTAAGGGCTTGTAAGTAAGTATTTCACAGTAAGGGCTACACGGCGCATGTGACAAATACAATTTGATTTGATTTGCTGTGTGACGAGGTTGCTAAGCTAATCGTCATACAATCCCTTCTCAAAGTATGTGTTTAAAAATATGTTGAGAAACATGGGTATTTTCCTCAAAGTATGTTGTGTCACGATTCCAAAGCTATATGATCCTATGGATAGAAAGTTAATTATCTTGCCATCTCAGAAAATATTTGTAATGTTGTACTTCTTGTTGATTAAGTTTGTGCTAATTTTGAGTTTTTGAGCTAGCGCCCAAAAGACTGTTAACTCCTTGTAGGAGAGCGCTCCTTGTCTCTGAATCGGCCATAATGCACTGCATGGACCATTAACGTGGCATGGGCAACATTTCCCATCTCCTCAAAAGTGTATCTGCCATTGCGAATGTTACACGGAACCCAAATCGGCTGCGCGCATGTGCCATCATGCATAAATGTATTTTGTCCCCGGACACCAAACGCGATCACGACACGCAGGTGAAAGTATCAAAACAAACTCTGAACCAGCTAATTTGTCCTATTTAGCTAGCTTGCTGTTGCTAGCTAATTGGTCCTGGGATATAAACATTGAGTTGTTATTTTACCTGAAATGCACATGGTCCTCTACTCCGCCAATTAATCCACACATAAAACCATCAACCGAATCGTTTCTAGTCATCTCTCTTCCTTCCAGGCTTTTTCTTTTCTTGACTTTATATTGCGATTGGCAACTTTCATAATTTAGGTGCATTACCGCCACTGACCTTGTTCGTCTTTTAGTCACCCACATGGGTATAACCAATGAGGAGATGGCACGTGGGTACCTGCTTCTATAAACCAATAAGGAGATGGGAGAGGCAGGACTTGCAGCGCAATCTGCGTCACAAATAGAACTCATTTCTATTTTAGCCCTTGGCAACGCAGACACTTGTTGGCGCACGCGAGTAGTGTGGGTGCAATAATTGAATAACATAGATATCTAAATTTATTTTGCAACGCGAGCGTGTGCGACCAGCCTGTTAGACTCCACTATGAGGCACAATCATCTGCAGGTTGAACATAGAAGAGTGGCCAGAAAAAAAGCTATTGCTAAAATAAAAAAATAAGCAATCACGTTTGGTGTTCGCCAAAGGTTTGTTTAGGCGATTTTACAGCTAACTAGCTACAGTATGTTACATGCTAATATTGTCTTTGGTATTATTGTCTGTAGCTACGTTTGCTAACGTTAGCTAGCTAGCTAGCCAGTCAGCCCATAGATAGAGAATTGATTAGTGGATTTTGTAGTCGACTTGAGCTGCAACAGATTTCCACAATGATTTTCCATGTTGCTACCATTCTTATTATAATTCCAAAATGGAACATTTGTTTACAAAAATCATTATTGTCACATATTAGTGATATTTAACACTGTACATTAAAGGAATGTGTGGTTTTGGTGGATTCTTTGTCCGACAATCATGGATTGAGACAATGGTTTTTCAATGGTTTTTCCATCAGCCATACGTTGATGGCTGATGGACAAAGGAGATGATTGACCTTTGTACTTAAAGTACGCAACTCATCCAGAACAATGAAATTAGCTAAACCTTTTAAGGACAAAAATGGACAATGAAGAATGCATATGCATTTTCAAATGCTTTTATATGTCTCTGGGTGGTCATTCGTGTTACACATTTTTATGAGGACTTATCTTATATCTCTTCTCTCAGGAGTCAGGATCCTCTTGGCTGGACAGTGTCCTCACTCATCTAGCTGACATCATTCTACTGGAGGACACTCCATCCATCCAGATGGAGGTTGCTGTTCTGGTGAAGGAGTTTCCAGACATACGGTAAAGGTTTCAATCATTTGGGGAATGCAGTATAGAGCACTGTTTAGAAACGTTGTACAGTGAACTAATTTGCCAAGTGTCATTCATTGGTCACCATTTCATATATACGCAATGCCACAGTACACAGAACCTACATTCCACAGTGCAGTTTCATAAGTGCTGTTTTTGGCATGTGGACAAAGGTAGCACAATTTTTGTCCACATATATGCTGAGTGTATAAAACATTAGGAACACCTTCCTACTATTGAATTGCACCACCTTTTAGCCCTCGGAACAGGGATGCTGGCCCATGTTGACTCCAGTGCTTCCCACAGTTGTGTCAAGTTGGCTGGATGTCCTTTGGTTGGTGGACCATTCTTAATACACACGGGAAACTGTTGAGCGTGAAAAACCCAGCAGCGTTACAGTTGTTGACACACTCAAACCGATGCGCCTGGCATACTACCATACCCCGTTCAAAGGCACTTAAATCTTTTCTCTTGCCAATTCAACCTCTGAATGGCACACAATCCATGTCTCAATTGTCTCAAGGCTTTAAAATCCTTCTTTAACCTGTCTCCTCCCCTTTATCTACACTGATTGAAGTGGATTTAGCAAGTGACATCAATAAGGGATCATAGCTTTACCCTGGTCAGTCTATGTTATGGAAAGAGCAGGTGTTCCTAATGTTTTGTGCACTCATTGTCGACTTTCTGTTGACACAATGGGTCAACACAAGGAAAAGAAGCACGGAAATATACTTATATTAACCCTGCTATTCTTGGAGAGGACCGAGGAGCTGTTTTGAGTGGCAGAGGCTGGTTAGCCCCATAAGGTACTGTCCCTGGCCCCTCGTTGTTTGTGTGTTTCATGGGGTCAGCCACTGGCTGGCTAGCTGGCAGCGTACCCAATATGTGACGCATGACCCGTGGCCCGGCAGACAGGAAGCTTCTGCGGAGTATTTCCTTTTCCTGCCACCCCACGGGAGACATTCTGGTGCCACGCTCTGGAATCAAAGGATGGAGCTAAAGCAGGTCGATATGATGTTAACTCATTCAGGCACAAGGAGTGCCTTTTGTTTGCTTGCTTGCAACTCGCCGTTGGTATTTTCAGAGATCAAAGTCTGCAGTACACCACTGGGACTCCCCCATATGTTCCAATAGTTCCTACATCAGCCCCTCATCCCCCCAACCACTGTTTAACACCTTTGTTTACAGGCTCAGTCAGTTTCACCCCACCCTTGATTGCTTTGTGAACAAACCCTTCCTCTTGTTCATATTGAAACAATCAGCAAATCAAATCAAACTTAAATTAAAGTGAATTTAAAATCGCAACACACTTTAAATTCAATTTACTTGGAAAGTCTGGTAGATGTACCGGGTGAAGAAAATTAAGGTTTTGTCACATCTTTGTTGAATCATGTCTAATTGGCGTGAAATATACATACTATTTTATCAATAGATCAACTGAACATAATAAGTCATGGCCCTTTGCTCTGCATAATTGAATCATGAATCAGCATCAAAACCACTGAAACGCACTAACACCAGACTTTATCTCCCTCCCTTTCCTCCCCTTCTCTCCCTCCCTTCATCATCCCTGCAGGAAGAAGCACGTCTCCACCCTGCTGAACGTGCGGGGCATGATGCGTCAGGCGGAGCGTGAGGAGATCCTGAACATAGTCCGAGACTTCGAGAGCAGTGGCAGCTCTGCCCTGCTATGCAGGGATCACGCCCTCTTCTCAGACATCCCTGTCACCTCCGAGGTGCACTGCATCAACCTGGGCCTCATCCGCGTCGCCATGACCCTCGCCAACTGGTTCTCAGAGGCCCGGCCTCGACGACACCGCAAGAAAACCCCCAGGAACAGAACCGCGCTGCCACTGGAACCCCTGACCGAGGAGAAGGCTTTGGATGATGATTGACTTCAAGGAAAATTATATGGAGCACATTGGTGGAACAGAGGCTCACCCGTAACACTCATAATTCTGTATCAATGTGTTCATTTGTATGACTAATTAATACTGATGGTGCGTAATATAATTGTTTGGCTTTCTGCTGTAAATAACATAGGTAGAGGTTTGTTGTTGACAACAATTTGACGAGCACTCAATCCTAAAATCTGTCATATTATGTGCTGCGACTACTACTATGGGGCCGAATACTGTGAAGCATACTACTGATAAGAAATTCAAGTCTCCAAAGAAACGTGAAACTATCAAATACCGCTTTTAATTAATCTGTAAATTGACTTCTCACTCATTTACAGACATTTCAAAGGAATGTGATAAAAAATTACTTGACCTCAGGTACAGCACATACAAGCTCATCTACTGCTCCTCGAGCTCAGATATTTCTTCATGTCTGGAATGAGAACCAGTACACAGTTGCATTGCTTGGATTGATTTTAAGGCATACTTGAAACACAGATTTTGTATCATCTATGAATATATCACTTCAATGGTTTTGTAAACCTTATTGGGTAACACTTTACATTAAGGCAGTGTTTCTTAATGATGGTCCTGGGGACACAAAAGGGTGTACATTTTTGTTCTTGCCCTAGCACTTGATTCAACTAATCAACTCATCATCAAACGTTTCGATGTGAATCAGGTGTGTTAGTGCTGAGGCAAAAAAAAAAACATGTTCACACCTTTGGGTCCCTAGGACCAGGATTGAGAAATACTGTCTTAAGGTATAATTATATACATAAATAAGTAGTTAATAAACTGTTAATTATTCATTTAACGATAACTTACAGCTAACTAATGTGCTATAACTTTAACTTTTATAACTAACAATTCATTGTTTATAAACTACTTAGGGAAAGGGGTACCTAGTCAACATACCTGAATGGATTCCACCGAAATGTGTCTTCCGCATTTAACCCAACCCCTCTGTATCAGAGAACTCTGAACTTAAGAATCATTTTAAGTACACCTTAATGTAAAGTGTTACCAAAACTATTCAAACTGTTGTCATCATATTCCAACTAATTATTGTCCAGTTGAATGCTTTGTAGATTCCAATGCAATGTATGACCTATGGATATATATGTTGTTCAATATCTCTTTATTCTATGGGTAATTTAACCTAATCCTAACCTTGTCTTGGATACTGCACATTTTTTCTCTGCTCTTTCTCTAACTTTGTATTGTTTGATACACGTATATATGGAAATGTATGAGAAATATATATATATATATATGACATGGTTTGTAAATGTTTTGAACACTCAACTGTGAATGAATATGATCTATTATGTTGCCAAATAGTAAATAAACCCAAATTGATTGGGTGGATCTCATTTGATAGGAGCATATATTTTACCATATATAGAAGTACATACTGTATATTTGGTCACGTTTGGGAGCAAACTAATCTTTAAAATACAAAATGTCATGTGCTGAGAAGCATATGTTTGATGACAGAAAGGTGGTTACCTGCCCAGGGGAGGAATGCTGAACATCTTGAAAACAGCAGTGGTGAACAATACAAACCAAAAGGCAGTCTGACAAACTGATATAGTGTATGATGAAGGGTATACACTGAGTGTACAAAACATTAAGGACACCTGCTCTTTCCATGACAGACTGACCAGGTGAATCCAGTTTAAAGCTATGATCCCTTATTGATGTCACTTGTTAAATCCACTTCAATTGGTGTAGATAAAGGGGAGGAGACAGGTTAAAGAAGGATTTTTAAGCCTTGAGAGAATTGAGACATGGATTGTGTATGTGTGCCATTCAGAGGGTGTATTGGCAAGACAAAATATTTAAATGCCTAGTAGGTGCCAGGCGCATAAGCTTGTGTCAAGAACTGCAACGCTACTGGGTTTTTCACACTAAACTGTTTCCTGTGTGTATCAAGAATACTCCACCATGTGTTATGGCAGCTACTGTATGTCCATTTGGGTTCCACCGTGGCTCCTATATGGTGCTTGGTTGCAAAGGGAAACTGAAGGGTCGTACCTCCAGACTCATCCGAGGGGATGTTTTGTGGTAAACAAAGGCAACGTGTTGTCTACCGCTGAGGTGGCAAACGGATGCTTTTATTGGAGCCAAGTTTACGCCAATGCACTATGAGGGAACTTCCTTTTTGCTGGTCGGAGTGTGGGTTCAGCCACGCTGGATCTTTTTCATGCTTTAAAAACACTCATGGGCTGTTCAACAGTTTTGGACCCCCTTGTGGCCCCCCTAAATGTGGAGTATGAAATAATTTTGACATAACTCATTTTTGCTATCGTTCTTTTTTTACATCCTTTAATAGACAGTGGCAACGCGGAACACTAATGATTATGAACATGGTCTTTTGCCTGCTAATGCCTGCAATGCAGTGAAGAAAACGATATGACAACAATAACGTCTAATGTAACTGGCCCCTCTAACAGTACAACTGGCCCCAGCTTGGCCCCCCCAGTTGAAATGGTCTAGAACCGCCACTGCTGTTCAAAACAAGTCAGACAACCTCAGTATGGGTTATGTGCTGTGTATTCTCTTCACACACTCCCTAGATTGGCCTCTATCTCTAAAAGCCTATGTCACTACATGTCTATGTGTAGCTTTCTTACCCTTTTCCATGGAAAAATTACAACACGTGGCAGCAAATTCTATACTCAGAGCAGATGGTTCACATTGACCACTTGAACATCCTTATTTTTCAATGGTGACCAATAGCACACAATGTCCCACTTCCCTTCTGTGAGTGTTCATGACTCACCTGCACCAGACCGCCTGGCATCACAGCTGGAGGAAACCTGGCACCATCCCTACAGTGAAGCATGGTGGTGTCAGCATCATGCTGTGGGGATGTTTTTCAGCAGCAGGGACTGGGAGACTAGTCAGGATCGAGGGAAAGATGAACGGAGCAAAGTACAGAGAGATCCTTGATGCAAACCTGTTCCAGAAAGCTCAGGACCTCAGACTGGGTTGAAGGTTCACCTTCCAACAGGACAACTACACTAAGCACACAATCAAGACAACGCAGGAGTGGCTTCGGGATAAGTCTCTGAATGTTCTCGAGTGGCCCAGCCAAAGCCTGGACTTGAACCTGATCAAACATCTCTGGAAAGACCTGAAAATAGCTATGCAGCATTGCTCCCCATCCATCCTGACAGAGCTTGAGAGGATCTGCAGAGAAGAATGGGAGAAACTCCCCAAATACAGCTGTGCCAAGCTCGTAGCATCATACCCAAGAACACTTGATGCTGTAATCTCTGGCAAAAGTGCTTCAACAAAGTACTGCGTAAAGGTTCTGAATACTTATCTAAATGTGATATTTTATTATAAATGTGATTATTAATTAGCAAAAAAGTCTAAAAACCTGTTTTTGCAGGTTTCCCTCAAAAATGTCCCTGTATTTAGAACCATCCATCATTCCTTCAATTCTGTCCAGTCTCCCAGTCCCTGTCGATGAAAAACATCCCCACAGCATGATGCTGCCACCACCATGCTTCACTGTGGGGATGGTGTTCTCGGTGTGATGAGAGGTGTTGGGTTTGCGCCAGACATACCGTTTTCCTTGATGGCCAAAAAGCTACATTTTAGTCTCATCTGACCAGAGTACCTTCTTCCAATATGTTAAGGGAGTCTCCCACATTACTTTTGGTCGAACACCTAACGTGCTTGCATATTTTTTTCTTAAGCAATTGCTTTTTTTCTGCCCACTCTTCCCTAAAGCCCAGCTCTGTGGAGTGTGCGGCTTAAAGTGGTCCTATGGACAGATACTCAAATCTCCGCTGTGGAGCTTCACAGCTCCCTCCTCCTTATCTTTGGTGTCTTTGTTGCCTCTCTGATTAATGCCCTCTTTGCCTGGTCCGTGAGTTTTGGTGGGCGGCCCTCTCTTGGCAGGTTTGCTGTGGTGCCATATTCTTTCCAGTTTTTAATAATGGATTTATTGGTGCTCCGTGGGATGTTCAACGTTTCTGAGATTTTTTTATAACCCAACCCTGATCTGTACTTCTCCCCCACTTTGTCCCTGACCTGTTTGGAGAGCTCCTTCGTCTTCATGGTGCCGTTTGCTTGATGGTGCCCCTTGCTTAGTGGTGTTGCAAACTCTGGGGCCTTTCAGAACAGGTGTATATATACTGAGATCATGTGACAGATCATGTGACACTTAGATTGCGCACAGGTGGACTTTATTTAACTAATTATGTGACTTCTGAAGGTAATTGGTTGCACCAGATCTTATTTAGGGGCTTCATAGCAAAGGGCATGAATACATACGCATGCACGCATCACTTTTCTTTTTTCTTATTTTTTGAAACAAGTAATTTTTTTAAATTTCACTATTTTGTGTATGTCCATTACATTAAATACAAATAAAAATCTATTTAAATTACAGGTTGTAATGCAACAAAATAGGAAAACGCCAAGGGGGATGAATACTTTTGCAAGGCACTGTTTCTCCTCTGCCAAGCGGAGATGCATCATTGGTATGATAGGGATTGGATTCCCAACCTTCCAATCTCAGGGCGTATACTAACCACAAGGCCACTGAACTACCAGGGTAGGTTTGCAAAATTCTATTAACTTCCCTAAAGTCCTGTCTGGAAGTTTCCTGGAATCAAGAGGGAATAAGCAGGAATCCTCCAACAAGTCATTCTGAAAAAGGTTGGAATTTTGGAAAAGTTACTGGAATTTTGCAACCGTATGGGTAAACAATACAGTTAGGATGTCTTCAGTTGTCAGACAACCAAAGTTGACAGCATGGTCAACTGTCCCTGGTACCAGGCTGCGCTGTCATCTGAAACAAAGATGTCACGGTTGTCGTATGAAAGAGATACAGTGCGCATGACCGCATAATACGGTGCCTGACTGGTCACATGCTCCCCACGGTAAGCACGGGGAGTTGGCTCAGGTCTCAACCCTGACTCCGCCAATCTCCCCGTGTGCCCCCCCACAAAAATGTTTTGGAGCTGCCTCTCGGGCTTCTGTTGTTGCCGTGCTAGTTCCTCGTATCGTCGCTGTTCCTCTCTCGCTGTCTCCGCCTGCTTCCATGGCAGGGTCTTGTCCCCTGCCATTACCTCCTCCCAGGTCCAGGATGTTCTCAACTCTCTTCTCTCCCGGGTCCAGGATCCCTGCTCCTCCTGGGCACACTGCTTGGTCCTTTGATGGTGTGAGATTCTGTCACGGTTGTCGTATGAAAGAGACCAAGGCGCAGCATGTGTATCGTTCCACATCTTTATTTCTATGTGAAACTATGCAAGACAGACAATAAACTATAAACAAAAACAACAAACCGTGACGAAGAGGTGCTACATGCATAAACTCAAAATAATCTCCCACAAACACTAGTGGGAAAAACAACAACTTAAATAGGATCCCCAATTAGAGACAACGATGACCAGCTGCCTCTAATTGGGAATCATACAAAAACCCCAACCTAGAAAAAAGAACCTAGAACACAACATAGAAAATGTAAACTAGACAAAAAACCCAACATAGAAAAAAGAAACTAGAACCAAACATAGAAAAAAATTAACTAGACAAAACCCCCCAGTCACGCCCTGACCTACTCTACCATAGAAAAATATGAGTTCTCTATGGTCAGGATGTGACAAAAGAGGAAAGGTTAGTCGACAGACTTCATTCCCCACGCTTAGAATACCAGACATGAAAGTTTCCGTCCATAGCATTCTTATCTCCCCTGTCAGCTCACTTTGTCTGTCATGTCTCTCCTCAGTCTTCCTCGACTAGGGCTGTCATCAATCCTTTCCTAATCCTCCCTCTTCTCTTTTCCTCAAAAGTAAAAGTATAAATCAAAAGTATCAAAAGTAAAAGTATAAATCATTTTTCATTCCTTATTTTAAGCAATCCAGATGTTTTTTTAATTTACGGATAGCCAGGGACACAGTTGTGCTCAGACATAATTTACAAACGTAGCATGTGTGTTTAGTGAGTCTGCCAGATAAGAGACAGTAGGGTTGACTAGGGATGTTCTCTTGATAAGTGCGTGAATTAGACAGTTTTCCTGCCCTGCTAAGCGTTCAAAATGTAATGACTACTTTTTGGTGTCAGGGAAAATATAAGGAGTAAAAAGTACATTATTTCTATAGGAATGTAGCGGAGTGAAAGTAAAAGTTGTCAAAGATATAAATAGTAAAGTAAAGTACAGATACCAACAAAAAAAAACTTAAGTAGTACTTTCAAGTATTTTCACTTAAGTACTTTACACCACCGGTTGATTGGAGCTAACCCTTTAGCTGTAGCCATGTTAGCTTCAATGCTAACCCTGTTGAAACATCCAAAGTGTACAGAACACTGTGAGACTAGGCTATTTGACCTAGAAAAGCACATTGTTTTGTCCATTTAGGCAAGTCTTGTGAAGGACAGGAAGTAAGTAAATTTAAGTTTGGCATTGCTTTGAATGTTGAGCTTGGCTGGCTGACTCTAATTTATATAGATATTTAACGGCATTATCAGACATCCTTTCATATACCTAGAACACTACAGACACGGATGCCACCGGTGCGTATTCCAGGCAAGGACCAACCTTTTTGGCAGAGGCAGGCAGGTAGGGGCAGGAACCAAATGAGCTCATGTACATGGAGGTTCCCACTGATCAGGTCCTTTAATGGCGCAACAGCAACAGAACAGCACAATGAAGTCCCTGGGAAGAACGACACAGCTTCCTCCTAATTAATACGGGCCAGCACTGGAAAACACATCTGACTTAATCACCAACAATCCACTGTTTGTTTTCGGAACAAAGCCTCAACCGCCTCCCCCTCTTTTTTTCCGCTCAATGAATACAGATTTTCATGGTTTGGTTCCTAAATTTTTTTGGTTTGTTTGCTCTGGATTTGCCTGGCTGTGTTGAGGAGGGAGGGAGAAAAGGGGTCGGCCCAGTCTGGAGCACAGACTGGGCCCTCTATTCCCTTTGATTATAAATACAAGCTTCTGGTCTGAGTGTGCCTCAGGGTTGAGTTGTGTCCACCCACGTGGGCACACACTGGTTGAATCAACATTGTTTGCACATTATTTGTCAAAGTATTGTGATGTGGAATCAACTTGGAAAATACATTGGATTTGAAAAAAGTAAAAAAAGTAAAACCAGCATTGTCAACATTGAAATTAGGGTAAAACATCCCCGTAAATACATTGACTTAACCTGACTAACTGGTTGTTACATCAATCTAATTTCAACATCATCATCAGAACTATGTATAAGTTGAAATTGCATCAAAAAGTCCACATAGAAACGTTCAAAATATTTTTCATACTGTTCACAACATTGTTTACAAAGCTGGTTGTAATGAGATGAAAACAGTACTGGTTGATTATGTTTTTCAAATCCAATGTCTTTTTCACGTTGATTCCACGTCACATTAAGTTGAAACAACGTTGACTCAACCAGTGTGTGCCCAGTGGGCACTCTTTCTCTCCTAGTGGGTGACGGCCCAGCAGGGCAGGGTTGTGGCATCGACTGCCTATAGATTGCTTAACAACGTTCCTATAAACAACACATCACAATGCAACCCGCCATAACACACTACAGGCCGACAGAGGAAGACTCAATAGAACCCCATGTCCTCTTCCACTACTGTATACGTCTGCTCTGCGTCTGTCAGGATGGCTACCCACTTGAATCAAAACAATAGGGCACTTCGTCAAACCCGATGGGATATCCTGATTTATGTTATCACAGTGTATCCATCAGGTTACTCTTTATTTAGCCCTGTAGGAGACATATGGTTCCGTAACCTGTGAACTGAGAAAAAGACTCAGGGTGCATCCCAAATGGCACCCTATTCCCTATACAGTGCACCACTTTTGACCAGGGCCTATTGGGCTCCCTGGTCAAAGGTAGTGCGCTATAAGTGGAATAGGGTGCCATTTGGGATGCTGCAGCCTCAGTATTTTTTCTCTGGATTCCTGGCTTGTGGACCACCCACCCTGTTTGTGTCAGTATCCATGTCCACCTTAAATTATTACCCTTGACCAGAATATGAGAAGCAGATGTACACTTTTGTTCAGAGGGCATCGTAAAATGACCTTGATGAAATCTAGTCCGACTTAGACAAGTGTTCTCTCTGAGACGAAAACATGTAAGCCACAAAGTCAAATTTAAGGTTCCATGCTTGTGTTTTTAAAATGTGTGTCATGTCATGCACAAAAATACATATTCATTGTGAAAATGGATCAAACTCAATATGAAAACATACAGAAGGATAAGGAGAACTATAAACAACCCTATCAAAAATAAACTCAGGGTTTAATAACAAGTTATTCATTGCTTTACTTTGTTAATTGTGTTTACATTTTTTCTACACAAGATTAATTCTGGCTTGAGGGCAATTCATAATTCTGACAAAGTGAGAGAGATCGACCATATTTCAAAAATAATAATACAATGCCACGAAACACAAGACCGAATTGGCCAAAGTATATCCCTACAAATATTTTGTTGGGCCTGAGTTGCATGATGTCACTGACACTGTAAACATCCACAGTGGCTGGGATATTTGTTTTCCTTTGAGTAAACTGTTTTGACATTTGAATAATAGTGAGAAAAAACAGAGGGATGCCTTATTCATCCTGCGTGCGTATGCAGCTGTCTTTATTTACGCGATCACATCCCCTGTCCTTAGAGATCTGGATGCGATACAGGAGCACTGTCTACACTCATCACACACAGGACAGATCACCTCACCTCATTTTCATAATGCAAACAGGAGCTCGAATGTATAGAAATACAATCTATTGCACAATGATATTATTTATATGCCCAAAATACTCTATTGGGGTCCATCACGGTCTACATTTTTTGTTGTTGTGTTTAACTCTTTTAATATTTTATATATTTTATTTAACAGACATGTCAGTGACAGGAGAGGTAGGAGAGATACACTCCACTGCGGATTTATTTGGACAATGAAGCTAAAACGTTTAATTTGGCTCTATACACCAATATTTTGGATTTGAGATCAAATGTTTTATATGAGGTGACAGTACAGAATGCCACCTTTTATTTGAGGGTATTTTCATTCATATCTGTTATACCATTTAGAAATGAATGCACTTTATGTATCATGAATAATGATGAGTAAGAAAGTTAAACTATTACTTTAGGTCATCAGACTGTCCAAACCTTAACACTGTAAAGGTCATCCCTTTTCCATGTCTCTTTTGAGAAAAAGATTGTATCTCAATTGGACAAACTTAAAGGGATAGTTCACCCGAATTACAAATGAAAATCAAATCAAATGTATTTATATTGCCCTTCTTACATCAGCGGATATCTCAAAGTGCTGTACAGAAACCCAGCCTAAAACCCCAAACAGCAAGCAATGCAGGTGTAGAAGCATGGTGGCTAGGAAAAACTTCCTAGAAAGGCCAAAACCTAGGAAGAAACCAAGAGAGGAACCAGGCTATGAGGGGTGGCCAGTCCTCTTCTGGCTGTGCCAGGTGGAGATTATAACAGAACATGGCCAAGATGTTCAAATGTTCATAAATGACCAGCATGGTCAAATCACAGTAGTTGTCGAGGGTGCAACAAGTCAGCACCTCAAGAGTAAATGTCAGTTGGCTTTTCATAGCTGATCATTGAGAGTATCTCTACCATTCCTGCTGTTGAAAACAGCAGGTCTGGGACAGGTCAGGGTTCCGTAGCCACAGGCAGAACAGTTGAAACTGGAGCAGCAGCACGGCCAGGTGGACTGGGGACAGCAAGGAGTCATCATGCCAGGTAGTCCTGAGGCATGGTCCTAGGGCTCAGGTCCTCCGAGAGAGAGAAAGAAAGAAAGAAAGAAAGAGAGAAAGAGAGAAAGAGAGAAAGAGAGAATTAGAGAGAGTATACTTAAATTCACACAGGACACCGGATAAGAAAGGAGAAATACTCCAGATATAACAGACTGACACATAAACTACTGCAGCATAAATACTGAAGGCTGAGACAGGAGGGGTCAGGAGACACTGTGGCCCCATCCGATGATACCCCCGGACAGGGCCAAACAGGAAGGATATAACCCCACCCACTTTGCCAAAGCACAGCCCCCACACCACTAGAGGGATATCCTCAACCACCAACTTACCATCTCGAGACAAGGCCGAGAATAGCCCACAAAGATCTCCGCCACAGCACAACCCAAGGGGAGGCGCCAACCCACACAGGAAGACTACGTAAGTGACTCAACCCACTCAAGTGACGCACCCCTCCTAGGGACGGCATGGAAGAACACCAATAAGCCAGTGACTCAGCCCCTGTAATAGGGTTAGAGGCAAAGTATCCCAGTGGAGAGAGGGGAAATGGCCAGGCAGAGACAGCAAGGGCGGTTCGTTGCTCCAGAGCCTTTCCGTTCACCTTCACACTCCTGGGCCAGACTACACTCAATCATAGGACCTACTGAAGAGATGAGTCTTCAGTAAAGACTTAAAGGTTGAGACCGAGTCTGCGTCTCTCACATTGGTAGGCAGACCATTCCATAAAAATGGAGCTCTATAGGAGAAAGCCCTGCCTCCAGCTGTTCGCTTAGAAATTCTAGGGACAATTAGGAGGCCTGCGTCTTGTGACCGTAGTGTACGTGTAGGTATGTACGGCAGGACCAAATCGGAAAGATAGGTAGGAGCAAGCCCATGTAATGCTTTGTAGGTTAACAGTAAAAGCTTGAAATCAGCCCTTGCCTTAAAACCTGTTAGGGCTAGGGGGCAGCATTTGCACGTCTGGATAAAAAAAATGTACCCGATTTAATCTGGTTACTAATCCTACCCAGTAACTAGAATATGCATATACTTATTATATATGGATAGAAAACACTCTAAAGTTTCTAAAACTGTTTGAATGGTGTCTGTGAGTATAACAGAACTCATTTGGCAGGCAAAACCCTGAGACATTTTCTGACAGGAAGTGGATACCTGATGTGTTGTATTGACTTTAAACCTATCCCATTGAAAAACACAGGGGCTGAGGAATATTTTGGCACTTCCTATTGCTTCCACTAGATGTCACCAGCCTTTACAAAGTGTTTTGAGTCTTCTGGAGGGAGATCTGACCGAACAAGAGCCATGGAACGATGATGTCCCATTAGACACCTGGCGCGCGAGTTCATGTTGGGTACCCTCGTTCCAATACGTTATAAAAGAGTATGCATTCGTCCACCTTGAATATTATTCATGTTCTGGTTAAAAAAGGCCCTAATGATTTATGCTATACAACGTTTGACATGTTTGAACGAACGTAAATATATTTTTTCCCCTCGTTCATGACGAGAAGTCCGGCTGGCTTAGATCATGTGCTAACAAGACGGAGATTTTTGGACATAAATGATGAGCTTTTTTGAACAAAACTACATTCGTTATGGACCTGTGATACCTGGAAGTGACATCTGATGAAGAGAATCAAAGGTAATGGATTATTTACATAGTATTTTCGATTTTAGATCTCCCCAACATGACGTCTAGTCTGTATCGCAACGCGTATTTTTCTGGGCGCAGTGCTCAGATTATTGCAAAGTGTGATTTCCCAGTAAGGTTATTTTTAAATCTGGCAAGTTGATTGCGTTCAAGAGATGTAAATCTATAATTCTTTAAATGACAATATAATATTTTACCAATGTTTTCTAATTTTAATTATTTAATTTGTGACGCTGACTTGACTGCCGGTTATTGGAGGGAAACGATTTCCTCAACATCAATGCCATAGTAAAACGCTGTTTTTGGATATAAATTTGAACTTGATAGAACTAAAAATGCATGCATTGTCTAACATAATGTCCTAGGAGTGTCATCTGATGGAGATTGTAAAAGGTTAGTGCATCATTTTAGCTGGTTTTATGGTTTTGGTGACCCTGTCTTTGAATTGACAAAACATTACACACAACTCTTGTAAATGTACTGTCCTAACATACTCTAAATTTATGCTTTCGCCGTAAAACCTTTTTGAAATCGTAAAACGTGGTTAGATTAAGGAGATGTTTATCTTTCAAAGGGTGTAAAATAGTTGTATGTTTGAAAAATTTGAATTTTGACATTTATTTGGATTCAAATTTGCCGCTCTTGAAATGCACCTGCTGTTGATGGAGTGCACCACGGGTGGCACGCTAGCGTCCCACCTAGCCCATAGAGGTTAACAGAAAGCCAGTGTAGGGTGGCTAGCACTGGAATAATATGATCCAATTTTTGGTTCTAGTCAGGATTCTAGCAGCCGTATTTAGCACTAACTGAAGTTTATTTAGTGCTTTATCCGGGTAGCCAGAAAGTAGAGCATTGCAGTAGTCCAACCTAGAAGTAACAAAAGCATGGATTAAACTGTCTGGGCTAGGGGGCAGTATTTTCACGGCCGGATGAAAAACGTACCCAATTTAAACAGGTTACTACTCTGGCCCAGAAACTAGAATACGCATATTATTAGTAGATTTGAATGGTGTCTGTGAGTATAACTGTTTGAATGGTGTCTGTGAGTATAACAGAACTCATATGACAGGCAAAAACCTGAGAAAATTCCAAGCAGGAAGTGGAAAGTCTGAGAATTGTAGTTCTTCTTTTGATTCTCTATCGAAGCTAGTGTCTGTGGGGTGACGTTGCACTTCCTAAGGCTTCCATTGGCTGTCTAAAGCCTTCAGAAAGTGGTTTGAGCATTCTCCTGTCACTGGGCAGAGTATAGGAGCTCAGTTACCGAGTGGTCTGCCTGGCAACAAAGGGACTGGAAATGCTCGGTCCCGCGAGCGCGCCCCTCCTTCCTTTTCTTCTTGAATGAATATGCTATTGTCCAGTTGGAATATTATCGCAATTTTACGTTAAAAATACCATGAAGATTGATTTTAAACAGCGTTTGACATGCTTCTAAGTACGGTAATGGAACATTTTGACTTTTCGTCTCTCGTTCTGGGCTCGAACGTTACCCTTTGGATAGTGACCTGAACGCACGAACAAAACGGAGGTATTTGTACATAAATATGGATTAATTCGAACAAAAACAACATTTCTTGTGGAAGTAGCAGTCCTGGGAGTGCATTCTGACGAAGATCAGCAAAGGTAAGAGAATATTTCTAATACTAATTCTGAGTTTAGGTTGCCCCGAACTTGGTGGGTGTCTGGATAGCTCACCGTGATAGCTGAGCTATGTACTCAGAATATTGAAAAATGTGCTTTCTCCGTAAAGCTATTTTAAAATCTGACACAGCGGTTGCATCCAGGGGTAGTCTATCTATAATTCTTAAAATAATTGTTATATATTTTGTCAATGTTTATGATGAGTATTTTTGTAAATTGATGTGCACATTCACCGGACGTTTTGGTGTGAATACATTTTCTAAACATCACACGCCAATGTAAAATGCTGTTTTTGGATATAAATATGAACTTTATCAAACAAAACATACATGTATTGTGTAACATAATGTCCTAGGAGTGTCATCTGATGAAGATCGTCCCACCTAACCCATAGAAGTAAATTTTTCGGCATCATTTTTGGACAGAAAGTTTCTGATTTTTGCAATGTTACGTAGATGGAAAAAAGCTGTCCTTGAAACAGTCTTGATATGTTCTTCAAAAGAGAGATCAGGGTCCAGAGCTCCTTCACAGTTTTATTTGAGACGACTGTACAACCATCAAGATTAATTGTCAGATTCAACAGAAGATCTCTTTGTTTCTTGGGACCTAGAACAAGCATCTCTGTTTTGTCCGAGTTTAAAACTAGAAAGTATGCAGCCATCCACTTCCTTATGTCTGAAACACAGGCTTCTAGCGAGGGCAATTTTGGGGCTTCACCATGTTTTATTGAAATGTACAGGTGTGTGTCATCCACATAGCAGTGAAATTTAACATTATGTTTTCGAATGACATCCACAAGAGGTAAAATATATAGTGAAAACAATAGTGGTCCTAAAACGGAACCTTGAGGAACACCAAAATTTACAGTTGATTTGTCAGAGGACAAACCATTCACAGAGACAAACTGATATCTTTCCGACAGATAAGATCTAAACCAGGCCAGAACTTGTCCGTGTAGACCAATTTGGGTTTCCAATCTCTCCAAAAGAATGTGGTGATCGATGGTATCAAAAGCAGCACTAAGATCTAGGAGCACGAGGACAGATGCAGAGCCTCGGTCTGACGCCATTAAAAGGTCATTTACCACCTTCACAAGTGCAGTCTCAGTGCTATGATGGGGTCTAAAACCAGACTGAAGCGTTTTGTATACATTGTTTGTCTTCAGGAAGGCAATGAGTTGCTGCGCAACAGCTTTTTCAAAATGTTTTGAGAGGAATGGAAGATTCGATATTGGCCAATAGTTTTTTATATTTTCTGGGTCAAGATTTGGCTTTTTTAAGAGAGGCTTTATTACTGCCACTTTTAGTGAGTTTGGTACACATTCGGGGGATAGAGAGCCGTTTATTATGTTCAACATAGGAGGGCCAAGCACAGGAAGCAGCTCTTTCAGTAGTTTAGTTGGAATAGGGTCCAGTATGCAGGTTGAAGGTTTAGAGGCCATGATTATTTTCATCATTGTGTCAAGAGATATAGTACTAAAACACATTAGTGTCTCCCTTGATCCTAGGTCCTGGATCAAGGGAGACATATTTGTCTCCCTTGATCCCATGTCTCCCTTAGTTGTGTCCTTGCCCTGTAAGCAGTCTTTGGACAAGGAGAGACAGCAATCCATGCTTTGGTTCAGTTTACCTGGCTACTGTCACCAAATGCTAACTTCAGCATTTTTGTCCAAACACCAATGCAAGTCAATACAAAGTCAAAATTAGCAGGTTTTAAATTACCTGCACAAATCATCTTAAAGTAACTTAATTAAGCTACACAATCAAATTATATACCTTTTGCGATAATTTGGCCAAGAAATTCTCTTTACTTTTAGCTTTACCCTTTAACTGTCTCTTCTTAAAAAATGTTACTTGATGTTTATTTTGGAAATAACAGAGCTCTACCAGGTGGTTGTGAAGTCAAAACAGAGTCATACCAGCAATGCCATATTAGAAGGGAAATTTGCATAGCAATTTTACTCATTTCAATGATTTTACAAAAAATGCCTTTAGGTCTGCTTCAATGGCTTTTATATGTAGGTAAGCATACTTAAATGAGGACTGATGTCAATTATGGTAATTTTGTATGTTCAACATAAATATTAAATTAAATCGATGCTGGAATGCTGTTTGACAAATACAAAGCTCCTCATGTAGACTAGCCTATCCACACAGGCTACCCGCATTGTATCTGCAAACTGTTGGCTAGAGCACATCTGCCAAGACCATAGTAGGCACATTTGCTATTTAATGCAACAGTTTTTGTGACAAAACTATCGGTAGAGTTGAAAATGTGATGGAAACACATTGAACTTTAGATTTCTATTTGGTACATGAAAACTTAAGCAAAAAAAAAACACATTGAAACACATCACTTATGAGAAAATTCACATTATGTAAAAAATGCTGGTGGAAATGCTTTTATGCACAAATATTGATATAATGAGAATCATATCTAGGTAAATTTGGAGTCCCACGATGACATGTTGTGAGGTCCTCCCACTTCAACTCATCAGGAAAGCATGCAGTTTATTAGGCTACAGATAAACTAAATCATGATGAACTTCACATGAACAAAAATAAAAACGCATTATGTAAAGTGTTGGTCCCATGTTTCATGAGCTGAAATAATAGATTCAAGACATTTTCCATATGCACAAAAAGCTTATTTCTCTCAAATTCGGTGCATACATTTGGTTAAATCCCTGTTAGTGAGCATTTCTGCTTTGCCAAAATAATCCACCTAACGGGTGTGGCATATCAAGAAGCTGATTAAACAGCTTGATCATTACACAGGTGCACCTTGTACTGGGGAAAATAAAAGGCCATTCTAAAATGTGCCTTTTTGTCACACAACACAATGCCACAGATGTCTCAAGGTTTGAGGGAGCGAGCAATTGGCATGCTGACTGCAGGAATGTCCACCAGAGCTGTTCCTAGAGAATTGAATGTTCATTTATTTATCATAAGCCGACCTCCAACGTCGTTTTAGAACATTTGGCAGTACGTCCAACCATCCTCACAACCGCAGACCAAGTGTAACCACACCAACCCAGGACTTCCACATCCGGCTTCTTCACCTGTGGGATTGTCTGAGACCAGCCACCCAGCTGATGAAACTGTGAGTGTACAACCAAATAATTTTTGCAGACAAACTGTCAGAAACCATCTCTGGGAAGCTCATCTGCGTGCTCGTTGTCCTCACCAGGGTCTTGACCTGACTGCAGTTCCGCGTCGTAACTGACTTCAGTGGGCAAATACTCACCTTCAATGACAACTGACAAGTGTTCTTCATGGATGAATCCCGGTTTCAATTGTACCAGGCAGATGGCTGACAGCATGTATGGCGTTGTGTGGGCGAGTGGTTTGCTGATGTCAACGTTGTGAACAGAGTGCCCCATGGTGGTGGTGGTTTTATGGTATGGGCTGGCACGAACAGCGAACACAAATATCGATGGCAATTTGAATGCACAGCGATACCGTGATGAGATCCTGAGGCCCATTGTCATGCCATTCATCCGCCGCCATCACCTCATGTTTCAGTATGTTGCAAGGATCTGTACACAATTCCTTGAAGCTGAAAATGTCCCAGGTCTTCCATGGCCTGCATACTCACCAGACATGTCACCCATTGAGCTTGTTTGGGATGCTCTGGATCGACGTGTACGACAGCGTGTTGCAGTTCCCACCTATATCCAGCAACTTCGCATAGCCATTGAAGAACCGTGGGACAACATTCCACAGTAGATGTGTTGCGCTGCATGAGGCAAATGGTGATTACACCAGATACTGACTGTTTTTCTAATCCACACCCCTACCTTTCTTTAATCCACACCCCTACCAACAGATGCATATCTGTATTCCCATAGATTAGGGCCTAATGACTTTATTTCAATTGATGGATTTTCTTATATGAACTGTAACTCAGCAAAATCTTTGAAATTGTTGCATGTTGTGTTTATAGTTTTGTTTAGTGTATATAGTCTGCACCCTGAGTGCTGTTGGCAAGAGCGTACATGCCAATACCAGAGTTGGCACACTCGCTATATAACTCAACATTTTTGGTGAGAAAACCATCAGTAGAGTTGTATTTTTTTATTTGGTACATGGGAATTTAACCAAAAAACTGATTGCACTACGTCATCATACAGAGCTTTTTATTTGCAACAAGTCAATTTGACGGAAACACATCGCTGGTGGGAAAATGCACATATTATTTTGATGCGGATTTTAGAATATTCACATGAAAATCTGTCACCAACTGGATGGAAACCTAGCTATTGAAATGAATGTGTTTTCCCGTGGTGTATAGTTGTCAAGGGAATTATCCAAATGATAATAATTAACAATCAATAAGCCTTGACTAATTCCCAAGGTTTGTAAGACAATGGGTTAATAATTAGGCAAGGACTCAGCTTTCTGCAAAAGGTCTGTACAGTTTACTCAAGAGAACGTTCTGCCCAACATTGACAAAGAAGTTCATTTTATCTTCTCTCTCCGCTTACGCACACACCTCCACACAAACAGTAGATAACCTACGCACATACATACACACAAACAGTAGATGAATGTATGTCTCCCCGGACCTCTCACAACTCTTAATCACTATCCAGCGCTGTCTGTGCTTTCCCCCCGAGATTACTGAGACCTTGAGAGTTACTCCCATATTTCCTCCAAAGCCTCTCAAAGTTGCTAGGTAAGGTAGAACAAATGTCTACAGTTCTCTTAGGTCCACTATTACGCACACACATTTCTCTCCCTCTCCAGCCTCTACTAGACCTTTATGGGACTTACGTTCAGTACTTTAACTATTCATTATACATTCTACATCAACTACTAATTACTAATTGGATAAGTTTCAGAGTGGATTCTTTACTCATTTACCTATAATCATTTATTTCACTTATCAATAGTGCAGTGTTCTTACATTTCAAATTATCCAGGTTCTTCCACCATGTTTCCCACATGTTCAGACTACAGTATATTCTGAGATAATATATGACAAAGCGCAGTTTTGTCTCAGGAAACTGGCAAAGTTCCATGTAGACAGGACCTTGATGACTCTCTTTTATAAATCTTATATAGAGTCTGTATTAACATTTTATTTTATGTGATGGTACGGCAACTAGTTCTGAGCGATAAGTTCTTCTTGAGTTTGGTTCAGTTTCGGTTTGATTATGAAAAAATAATCAAGGTTTTCAATTTCAGTAATTAAAAAAATATATTAAATGCACTATGCATTATGTAGGTTGAATGCTGCAGTGGTGGAAAAAGTACCCAATTGCCATCCTTAAAAGACAATTACTCAAGTGAATGTGAAAGTCACCCAATAAAACACTACTTAAGTAAAAGTCGAAAAGTATTTGGTTTTAAATGTAACTGCTAAAATATCCGTACGTATCAAAAGTTAAAATATGAATCATTTCAAATTCCTTATATTAAGCAAACAAGACAGCATAATTTTCTTGATTTTTATTTATTTAAGGATAGTCAGGGGCACACTCAAATATAATTTACAAACAAAGCATTTGTGTTTAGTGAGTCTGCCAGATTAGGAATGCAGTGAAGTAAAAGTAAAAGTTGTAAAAAATATAAATAGTAAAGTACAGATACCCTAAAACAGGTATTCCCAACCAGGGGTACACACAATGCTGTCGGGGGTACACCAAATAAAAATGTGATTCACATATTTTTTAAATGTGAATCACGTTTTAAAAAAATAAAAAAATCTTCACATTTTCACAGTCCATTTATATTTTCTAACGGGGCTATACATTTGGGTGAGGTTTTTTTCTCGCCTGAACAGCCTCGCTTAAACCATCTAGTGTTCAGTGAAATAACAACACAGTTTCAAATACAGGTAGCCTAGTCAAATAATTAACATCCAATCACATTAACTGTTACTCTCTCGCGGGAATTCCACTAACGGTCTGTATATAGCCAAACGTAGCAGCTGCTCAATATGGTATCTGTACTGATGGCGCAAAAGCCATGACAGGGAGACATAGTGGAGTGGTAACGCTCGTGCAAGCAGTTGCTCCCGACGCCACTTGGGTACACTGCAGCATCCAAGGGAATGATACTCAGAAACATATATTTACCAAATCAAAATCTTAATATTTTACATTATTTTAGGAATTATCTTAAGAACATGCATATAAGGTTCACATATAGGAAAAATCCTCAATATCAATTGTAATTTAATACACATTTTCTTCAAAAATATGTACCGTTGTGGTAATGGCAGATTGTGGTGGAAATTACATTTCATATAAAATACCATTAAACATTTTGTCACAGTTGTACATGTTTAATTTTTTTGAAGATATAGAACAGACCATTTAAAACCTCAAAAAACAAAGGTTACATGCCTCAAGAACTTAAAGCATATTTTAGAACAATTTGGGATTTAATGCATTAGGCATAAATACATGTACAAGGTTGAAAACACTGGTTGACATTAAACAAATTACTGTTCACCGGCGGCAGTCTATGGAATCAGACACATGAGACAGGTGTGTGCTCACTCAAGATTAGGTTTTGTCCTTAATGCACTCTATTGCTTAACAAGAGACAAATAGTTCCTGAGCTGACATTGCTTCCAGAGGCAGTTTGGAAATTGGTAGTGTGATGCAAGCGAGGACAGACAAATCTTACCTCGGTGGTCCCGTTCTGTGAGCTTGTGTGTCCTACCACTTTGTGGCTGAGTCGTTGTTGTGACTGAGTCATTTCCACTTCACAATAATAGCACTTACAGTTGACCGGGGCAGCTCTTGACGAACTGACTTGTTGGAAAGGTGGCATCCTATGACGGTGCCACGTTGAAAGTCACTGAGCTCTTCAGTACCGGCCATTCTACTGCTTATGTTTGTCTATTGAGATTGCATGGCTGTGTGCAACGGGTGTCGCTGAAATAGCCGAATCCACTAATTTGAATGGGTGTCCACATACATTTGTATATATAGTGTATGTCCTTGTCCTCTCCTTGGTTGATTTAGGGGGCATCTTATAGAAAAACATTATTATAATAATTCAAGTCAGTAATAACCATAGCAAGTCACATAAATAGACATCAAAATCACTCAATCCTCCTAACATAATACAAAATGTTATAGTCTTAGCAACTAAGTGTTCAATTTAAACTTAACCATGATCATATATGTAATTTGTGTGTCTTTTCAGGTCTTAAGGTAAATCAAAATGTATGAACTAATACATTTAGTCATTACCACCAGATTCTGTCCTTACCATCACAGTTCATTATGTGGTGGTAATGACGTGTGGTGTAAATTACATTTTTAAAGTATTTGGTCATAAATAAAAGGGATTCTAGCATGCTAACTCCAGTTGAACAGTTAGCATACAATGTATCCTAAATACACATAATTAATACATCATTTAAAAAATCGGACATAATTTTATGAAATTATAGCCTTTTTGGTAATGACGTACAATAAAAACATTATCTTCTCAAGTCATATTTACCTTCATTTTTCTGTCATTTCCAGGCATCAAAATGTGAATCTCTGTCACGGCTATCAGTGTAGCAGGAAGGGTCAGAGTCAAGGGCAGGAGACGGAGGTCCAAAAACACAGATGTTTATTAACACTGTTTGGAAAAATAGGCAGCCGCAATACTGGGTGCGCCTAAACACCCGACAGGAGCACAGCTCCAAAACAATAAAGAGAACGGGGCGCAGCCCGGCAATAATAATTGACAGCTCCACAGAACGCTGAACTAACAGGCAGCGTCAAAATACGAACAGCCCTTCGAAATGACACAAAACAATCCCGCACAAATACCTGAACAAAAAGGACAAACTAAATAGCCCCCCACACTAATTACAAACAAGGAACAGGTGCAGACCTAGACAGATAAAACTAAACAACACATAAACATAGATCGGTGGCAGCTAGTAGGCCGGCAACGACGACCGCCGAGCGCCGCCCGACCGGGGAGGGGCGCCATCTTCTGTGGATACTGTGACAGTACCCCCCCCCCCCCCCCCCGACGCGCAGCTCCAGCAGCGCGCCGACGCCGGCCTCGGGGATGACCCGGAGGGCGAGGCGCCGGTCGATCCGGACGGAGGCGGTGGAATTCCTGCAGCAGGGCTGGATCTAGAATGTCCCCCACCGGGACCCAGCACCTCTCCTCCGGGCCGTACCCCTCCCAGTCCACGAGGTACTGCAGGCCCCCTACCCGACGTCGGGAGTCCAGGATGGCCCGGACTGTGTACACCGGGGCCCCTCCCGCACCTCAGTGTCCTGCAGCAGACCAGCTACCACCGGCCTGAGGAGAGACACATGAAACGAGGGGTTAATACGGTAATATGAAGGAAGTTGTAACCTATAACACACCTCGTTTATTCTCCTCAGGACTTTGAACGGCCCCACAAATCGCGAACTCAGCTTCCGGCAGGGCAGGCAGAGGGGCAGGTTCTGGGTCGAGAGCCAGACTCTGTCCCCCGGTTTAAACACGGGGTCATCACTGCGGCATCGGTCAGCGCTCTCCTTGTGACATCCTCCCGCCCGCTTCAGACACTCCTGGACAGCACTCCAGGTCTCCTTCGAGCACTGTACCCATTCCTCCACCACAGGAGCCTCCGTCTGGCTCTGATGCCATGGCACCAGGACCGGCTGATAACCTAACACAACCTGGAAAGGTGACAGGTTAGTAGAGGAGTGGCGCAGAGAGTTCTGGGCCAATCGCGGCCCATGGCACGAACCTCGCCCACTCCCCTGGCCAGTCCTGGAAAAATAGGCAGCCGCAATACTCGGGGGGCGCCTAAACACCCGACAGGAGCACAGCTCCAAAACAATAAAGAGAACGGGGCGCAGCCCTGCAATAATAATTGACAGCTCCACAGAACGCTGAGCTAACAGGCAGCGTCAAAATACGAACAGCCCTTCGAAATGACACAAAACAATCCCGCACAAATACCTGAACAAAAAGGACAAACTAAATACCCCCCACACTAATTACAAACAAGGAACAGGTGCAGACCTAGACAGACAAAACCAAACAACACAGAAACATAGATCGGTGGCAGCTAGTAGGCCGGCGACGACAACCGCCGAACGCCGCCCAACCGGGGAGAGGCGCCACTTTCTGTGGATACTGTGATAATCTCCCTCCATGACATCCATGTGGTCCACTGTCACTATTCACATCCATGGTAACCAAGAACACAAACTTTTGAAAAAACATTATTATCATGTAATTTGCTTGTCATGGTGGTAATGACCCAATACTTAGAGACGACTGTATTTTGTGCAAAAAAAAGTAACAAGTGGCTTATGTACATCTATGTATATAGTTTACATTTATTTGACTCTTTTTTTTAAACAGGTGCATTAAATATTTTCTAATTATAAAGGAGTTTTGTAAGTGTAATACATTGCAGAATGCCAAAGTCTGGGTGTGAGACAGGACAGAAACAGTGAAAAACTAAATCCAGAAATGCTTAAGAAAAGAAAAAACATTGAAAGAAAAAAAAACTTAAGGTTATTTGTCTCTACTTAATGATGTAAAATAAAGAAAATCTAAATTCACATTTTATCTAAATAATCTAAACCTGAGACACAAAAAGGCCCATATTTTCAAAATCACACATATTTGTATTGATGGCTGTCAGCCCTATGACTTGATGTACGAGCTAGATCGTTTTATTCACAATAACTGTGGGTCATTGTGATCCATGTGGATTTTATATGGTCAATGTTGTTTTTTATGCTTCTTTTCTGCAAAACCAATTGCCCTCTGGGAAAATAAAGTTTAAAATTGAACTTGAATAGTGAGGTGATTTCCCACATTCAAAGTCCTGCAATAAGAGCTATGACACTAATATGTGTGTAAACTCTTCACAGTTCTGTGGGTCTCACTGAATAGGCTGATACCTATGGAAATTGAGTCTATGAAACTGCCTTCATTTTGCTGGACCCCAGGAAGAATAGCTGATGTGGATCCATATAAATACAAATACAAAATACGCAGAAATTGCTCCACCATTTCCTGGTTGATAAAATTCTAATTGTTCGCCTAATTTCAGTTTATGTGGCAAAACAAGTTACTGACTGACCAAGCTAATTCTTATTCAAGTTTTTGTTGTTGGCATTGCTAACCGGACAGCATGCTGACAGGCCAGGGCCCATATTCACAAAGAATCCCAGAGTAGTAGTACTGATTTTATGATCACTTTTGCCTTCACACTGAGTACAATTACATTGACAAGGGGGAGGTTAACCTAGATCACTATCCCTACTCTGAGACGCTTTGTGAATATGGGCCCTGGAAGAAAGCTGTTGCCCAATACCTAGCACAGCAGTAGCTTCACCACAGGCAACCCTGTTACTGGAGTGCGGCAAATACTGCAAGATTTTGCTCCAATTAGGCACCACACCAGGGGTGCGTTCAGTTCGCTTGAACGTTTGCGACATTACAGAATGTTTTGTACTGAACGACACGTTTTTCAACAATGTTCTTGTACGTTATTGAACAGACTTTGAGATACGTTTGCTCCGTTCGGTGGGTGCGCGTGGGTGTGGCTTGAAGGAATCAGTGACATATTTAAAGGGCAGCGGTGCATTTTGAACCCACAACCCAACCCCTCCCCATTTTTCAACTGGCAGTTCAGTACAGCACCGTTTCTGTACAATTGAACGTTCTATTATGTTTTTATGTACTGAAAGCAGCTCTGACCAACTGAGCTAATTGCTTAGTTCAGTGATTGACTAAATTCAACACACCTGGTCTTCCAGGTTGGTTAAATGAAAAACATGAAGTTCCTGCGGCACTCCATGACCAGGGTTGCCTAACCCTGCCCTATACGTTTTTGCAGTCAATGCTTATTAATTGAATATTGTATATGTATTTCCATATGTCAATGACACTAACAAAAGATTTGAATTGTTCATCAACATGTGTGGTAAATTCTAATATGGCTTTGGTGATGAAAGGTACATAATGAATTTGTCATGCTGTGACATGGGCCTGGATTGTAACACACATCTTCTTTAATTAAGCTGCCTGACTGAATGCTGTGGCTTTCAGTGGTATCAGAAGTAAGGGCCTTACCTGGGAGTACAGCAACAGTCCGTCTCTGTCGAACAGACATTCTGTCAACATGGATTGTATGTAACCACTCAAATTCAAACAAACTGCTACGGATGCAATCACTGACTTATTTTCACTTTGTCTACTTGTCCCATTCTTCAGTGTTGTCTGGGATGTGTATTTTAGCTGACACCTGTGTGATGTGTCTAATATACATGAATACAAATGTATTCACCCTGGATACGAGACTTGCATTGACTTTAGACCAGGTATTCCCAAACTGGGGTAGTACGAGTAATGCCATCGGGGGTACACCAAATAAAAATGTGGTTCACATTTAAAAAAATATATACAGTTGAAGTCGGAAGTTTACATACACCTTAGCCAAATACATTTAAACTCAGTTTTTCACAATTCCTGACATTTAATCCAAGTAAAAATTCCCTGTCTTATGTCAGTTAGGATCACCACTTTATTTTAAGAATGTGAAATGTCAGAATAATAGTAGATTGAATGATTTATTTCAGGTTTTATTTATTTCATCACATTTCCAGTGGGTCAGAAGTGTACATGCACTCAATTAATATTTGGTAGCCTTGAAATTGTTTAACGTGGGTCAAACGTTTTGGGTAGCCTTCCACAAGCTTCCCACAATAAGATGGGTGAATTTTGGCCCATTCCTCCTGACAGAGCTGGTGTAACTGAGTCAGGTTTGTAGGTCTCCTTGCTTGCACACGCTTTTTATGTTCTGCCCACACATTTTCTATAGGATTGAGGTCAGGGCTTTGTGATGGCCACTCCAATACCTTGACTTTGTTGTCCTTAAGCCATTTTGCCACAACTTTGGAAGTATGCTTGGGGTCATTGTCCATTGGAAGACCCATTTGCGACCAAGCTTTAACTTCCTGACTGATGTCTTGAGATGTTGCTCAATATATCCACATAATTTTCCTCCCTCATGATGCCATCTATTTTGTGAAGTGCACCAGTCCCTCCTGCAGCAAAGCACCCCCACAACATAATGCTGCAACCCCTGTGCTTCACGGTTGGGATGGTGTTCTTCTGTCTTGCAAGCCTCCCCCTTTTTCCTCTGAACATAACGATGGTCATTATGGGCAAACAGTTCTATTTTTGTTTCATCAGACCAGAGGACATTTCTCCAAAAAGTACGATCTTTGTCCCCATGAGCAGTTGCAAACCGTGGTCTGGCTTTTTTTGTGGCAGTTTTGGAGCATTGGCTTCTTCCTTGCTGAGCGGCCTTTCAGGTTATGTCGATATAGGACTCGTTTTACTGTGGATATAGATACTTTTGTACCTGTGCCCTCCAGCATCTTCACAAGGTCCTTTGCGGTTGTTCTAGGATTGATTTGCACTTTTTGCACCATAGTACGTTCATTTCTAGGAGAGAAAGCGTCTCCTTTCTGAGTGGTATGATGGCTGCGTGGTCCCATGGTGTTTATACTTGCGCACTCTTGTTTGTACAGATGAACGTGGTACCTTCAGGCTTTTGGAAATTGCTCCCAAGGATGAACCAGACTTGTGGAGGTCTACAATTATTTTTCTGAGGTCTTGGCTGATTTATTTTGATTTACCCATGATGTCAAGCGAAGAGGCACTGAGTTTGAAGGTAGGCCTTGAAATTCATCCACAGGTACACCTACAATTGACTCAAATGATGTCAAATAGCCTATCAGAAGCTTCTAAAGCCATGTCATCCTTTTCTGGAATTGTCCAAGCTGTTTAAAGGCACAGTCAACTTAGTGTATGAAAACTTCTGACCCACTGGAATTGGGATACAGTGAATTATAAGTGAAATAATCTGTCTGTAAACAATTGTTGGAAAAATGACTTGAGTCACACACAAGTTAGATGTCCCTAACCAACTTGCCAAAACTTAGTTTGTCAACAAGAAATTTGGGGAGTGGTTGAAAAACGAGTTTTAATGACTCAAACCTAAGTGTATGTAAACTTCATCTCTCAATTTTTTTTCCTAAACATTTTCAAAAACAGTCCATTTATGTTTTCCAACGGAGCTATACATTTGGGTGAGTTTTTTTCCCCCTCGCCTGAGTAGCCTTGTTTCACTGCCAAAAATATAATGAAACCATCTAGTGTTCAGCGAAATAACAACACAATGTCAAATACAGGTAGCCTAGTCAAATAATTAACATCCAATCACATTAACCATTACTCTCTCACGGGAATTTCACTAACGGTCCGTATGTAGCCAAACGTAGCTGCTGCCCATGTTGGTATCTGTACTGATGGATCAAAAGCCATGACAGGGAGACATAGTGGAACGGTAACGCGCATGCAAGCAGTTGCTCCAGACACCAGTTGGGTACACCGCAGCATCCACCGAGAGGCTCTTGCTGCCAAGGGAATGCCTGACAGCTTGAAAGATGTTTTGTACGCTACAGTGAAATGGTTAACTTTGTTAAAGCAAGGCCCCTGAACTCTCGTGTATGCAATGATATGGGCAGCGACCATGTAACGCTTTTACAACATACAGAAGTGCACTGGTTATCAAGGGGCAAGGTATTGACACCTCTTTTTTAATTGAGAAACAAGCTTAAAGTTTTCTATACTGACCATCTTTTTCACTTGTCTGACTGCTTGCATGATGACGAGTTTCTCACACGACTGGCCTATCTGGGGGATGTTTTTTCTCGCCTGAATGATCTGAATCTAGGATTACAGGGACTCTCCGTAACTATATTCAATGTGCGGGACAAAATTGAGGCTATAATTAAGAAGTTGGCTCTCTTCTCTGTCTGCATTAACAAGGACAACTCACAGGTCTTTTCGTCATTGTATGATTTTTTTTGTGTGCAAATGAACTCAAGCTTACGGACAATGTCAAATGTGATATAGCGAAGCACCTGAGTGAGTTGGGTGCGCAATTACGCAGGTACTTTCCCGAAACGGATGACACAAACAACTGTATTCCTTATCCCTTTCATGCCCCGCCTCCAGTCCACTTACCGATATCTGAACAGCGCTGACCCTGGTGCTAGAGGGGGTACACAGCTGGAGGTTGAATGTTTGAAGGGGTACGGGACTATAAAAAGTTTGGGAGCCACTGCTGTAGAGTATCTTCTGTTTCCTATAAGGTGGTTAATTTCTTTACTATCAAATAAGAAGAGACAAACTTATCACACAAGTCAGAGTTATACTTAAACTAAATCTTTAATAATAAGAGCTTTGCAATAGCAATGACTTTCAACGATTCACCATTTCTAATGATCCGTTGAGAGTCATAAAAGAAAAGTACAAAGTTTTTTTATAGCCATGATACACCCCTTTCAACCTACATGACGAACAACAGATACATAGAATGTTCACAAGGTTAAGACTCCAAACTGGAACCATCTCTTCCTGGTACGGTATAGAGCAGAAACAATAACTCATGTTCTCTGGAATGCTCTTTAGGTTTTATCACCCAAAGACATCGTAAATCTCCTCTGTCAGTGTTATCTCATAGAGACCCATCCTCAGTAGAACACACACACAATAGTTAACAGAATACTCTATTTTGTCGAATAAAACAACCATTATAATGCAATACAAGCATTATAACATAATCTTGCAATTTCCCTGACAGGTGTCAAAGTTGTCTATAAAAGTGACTAGCAGAGCTGCAGTATTCTTTTATCCAGATGTGTAATGCCAGCATCTGCTGAATCCTTCACACCCGTGGCCCGACGATGGTACTGGACGTGAAATGATTGGCTGTTTTTTTTTGTCTTTTAATGCTAAAATCAGTTCTTTAAAATCAATTTTCAAATGTTCCAAGTTAGCCATCCTGATGTCGTTTGATCCCACATGGACTATGGCAGTGTCAGCTCCAGGCATCTGTCATAGAACAGTCGGAAGCAGCCTTGTGATGTCCTGTACCCGTGCTCCTGGATAGCACAGGGTTTTTGCCTTATAAATTATATAAAGAATGATAGTAAAAAGCTTTGGGGCACCTTAAATTAAATTTTGGGGAAAAAAACTAGGCTCCATCATTCATTGAATCAGATGGCTCATTCAAAACAAATTTTATTTGTCACATACACATGGTTAGCAGATGTTAATGCGAGTGTAGCGAAATGCTTGTGCTTCTAGTTCCGACCATGCAGTAATATCTAACAAATAATCTAACCTAACAATTTCACAACAACTACCTTATACACACAAGTGTAAAGGAATGAATAAGAATATGTACATAAAAATATATGAATGAGCGATGGCCGAACGGCATAGGCAAGATGCAGTAGATGGTATAGAGTACAGTATATACATATGAGATGAGTAATGTAGGGTATGTAAACATTATATAAAGTGGCATTGTTTAAAGTGGCTAGTGATACATTTATTACATCCAATTATTAATTATTAAAGTGGCTTGAGATGAGTCAGTATGTTGGCAGCAGCCACTCAATGTTAGTGATGGCTGTTTAACAGTCTGATGGCCTTGAGATTGAAAAACAGCTTCTGTCTCTCGGTCCCCGCTTTGATGCACCTGTCCTGATCGCGCCTTCTGGATGATAGCGGGGTGAACAGGCAGTGGCTCGGGTGGTTGTTGTCCTTGATGATCTTTTTGGCCTTCCTGTGACATCGGGTGGTGTAGGTGTCGTGGAGGGCAGGTAGTTTGGCCCGGTGATGCCATGTGCAGGCCTCACCACCCTCTGGAGAGCGTCATGGTTGTGGGCGGAGCAGTTGTCGTACCAGGCGGTGATATAGCCTGACAGGATGCTCTCGATTGTGCATCTGTAAAAGTTTGAGTGTTTTTGGTGACAAGCCGAACTTCTTCAGCCTCCTGAGGTTGAAGAGGCACTGCTGCGCCTTCTTCACCACGCTGTCTGTGTGGGTGGACCATTTCAGTTTGTCCGTGATGTGTACGCCAAGGAACTTAAAACTTTCCACCTTCTCCACTACTGTCCCATCGATGTGGATAGGGGGCTGCTCCCTCTGCTGTTTCCTGAAGTCCACGATCATCTCCTTTGTTTTCATCACAAAGCCCACTGATATTGCCAACTACTTTAATTCCTTTTTTTGGGGGGGCGGGGGGGGGGGGGGGGGGCATTATAAGCAAACTTAGGGATGATATGCCAGCAACAAATGCTGACACTACACATCCAAGTATATTGGACCAAATTATGAAAGACAAGAATTGTACTTTTGAATTCCGTCAAGTCAGTGTGGAAGATAATTTTTTTACGTTTTCTATCAACAATGACAAGCCATTGGGGTCTGACAATCTGGATGGAGAATGACTGAGGATAATAGCAGACGATACTGCCACTCCTATTAGCCACTTCTTCAATTTTAGCCTACTAGTAAGGGTGTGCCCTCAGGCCTGGAGGGAAGCTAAAATCCTTCCGCTACCCAAGAATAGTAAAGTCCCCTTTACTGGCTCAAATATCCGACCAATCAGCCTGTTACCAACCCTTAGTAAACTTCTGGGAAAAAATGGTGTTTGACCAGATACAATGCTATTTCACGATAAACAAATTGACAACATACTTTCAGCAGGCTTATAGGGAAGGACACTCAACAAATGACTGATGATTGGCTGAGAGAAATCGATAATAAAATGATTTTGGGGGCTGTCTTGTTAGACTTCAGTGCAGCTTTTGACATTATTGATCATAGTCTGCTGCTGGAAAAACATATGTGTTATGGCTTTACACCCCTGCTATAATGTGGATAAAGAGTTACTTGTCTAACAGAACAGAGGGTGTTCTTTAACAGGTGCATGTTTAGCAATAATTAATTGAGCCTCTCATTCTCCTTATTTGCTCTCCTCAACACATTAAGGAAAGAGATTAACTGTATAGAAAGCTCTGGGGACAGGTCGTCTGGACACTGGACAGCCAATAAATTGGCAGATGCAACAGATTATTATATTTACAACAGTTCTTGAGGGCTTGAACAAAAAAAAGCAGTTTGCGATATCGTTTGAACAAAAAAAAGCAGTTTGCGATATCGTTCATACTGGCATTTCAGTTGTATGGTTGCAATATCAACAGTCCCTTATCTATGGTATATCTTGGCATGCATCTTTGAAGACTAAGTTTAAATCGTGTGCAGCGCAATGGACAAATAATACACAATGTCTCATGAAAAACTGTCTGGGTTGGCAATACTCAGTATAGGAAACAGTTGGACCTGCAGGCTGTTGTGTAGAAAAAAAGAGAGACAACAGACAGACTTTTTTTGAAGAAAGAGAAAAGTAGCAGCGAGGAGGACTTCATGAGACCAGGGGAGTCTCAAGTTGGATTTAATTTCATTTGATTTACCTTGTACAGCATATTACAGCACATTTGTGTAGGCTATTAGCCAGACAAAACCCGCTGAGTTCAACAATAAGTAGTCGCTGAATTTATCTTCAATCCGACTACTTTTGTCTTCATTGTTAGGCTACTTGGTGTAATTTTTCATAAAAATGTATAAATAGCAGCTAAATAGTAATTAAATACGGTAGGCTGTATAACTATAGATAGTAGGCAACACTGCATAATGAAACAATCCCTAGTAAGCTAGTGTTTTGATGGTGGGGGGAGGGGGGGTCCAGAGAAACTGCGTTAAGCTAGTGCAAGGGGCAACTGTTGGGAAACTGTTTACATTTGAGTAATAAACTCAGCAAAAAAAAGAAACGTCCCTTTTTCAAGACCCTGTCCTTCAAAGATAATTCATAACAATCCCAAAACTTCACAGATCTTCATTGTAGAGTTTAAACACTGTTTCCCATTCTTGTTCAACAAACCATAAAACAATTAATGAACATGCACCTGTGGAACGGTCGTTAAGACACTAACAGCTTACAGACGGTAGGCAATTAAGGTCACAGTTATGAAAACTTAGGACACTAAAGAGGCCTTTCTACTGCTCATCTGCGTGAACATGCCTTAGGCATGCTGCAAGGAGGCATGTGGACTGCAGATGTGGCCAGGGCAATAAATTGCAATGTCCGTACTGTGACACGCCTAAGACAGCGCTACAGGGAGACAGGACGGACAGCTGATCGTCCTTACAGTGGCAGACCACGTGTAACAACACCTGCGCAGGATCGGTACATCCGAACATCACACCTGCGGGACAGGTACAGGATGGCAACAACAACTGCCCGAGTTACACTAGGAATGCACAATCCCTCCATCAGTGCTCAGACTGTCTGCAGTAGACTGAGAGAGGCTGGACTGAGGGCTTGTAGGTCTGTTGTAAGGCAGGTCCTCACCAGACATCACCGGCAACAACGTCGCCTATGGGCACAAACCCACCGTCACTGGACCAGACAGGACTGGCAAAAAGTGCTCTTCACCGACGAGTCATGGTTTTGTCTCACCAGGGGTGATGGTCGGATCCGCGTTTATTGTCGAAGGAATGAGCATTACACCAAGGCCTATACTCTGGAGCGGGATCGATTTGGAGGTGGAGGGTCCTTCATGGTCTGGGGCGGTGTGTCACAGCATCATCGGACAGAGCTTGTTGTCATTGCAGGCAATCTCAATGCTGTGCGTTACAGGGAAGACATCCTCCTCCCTCATGTGTTACCCTTCCTGCAGGCTCATCCTGACATGACCCTCCAGCATGACAATGCCACCAGTCATACTGCTCGTTCAGTGCATGATTTCCTGCAAGACAGGAATGCCAGTATTCTACCATGGCCAGCGAAGAGCCCGGATCTCAAACCCATTGAGCACGTCTGGGACCTGTTGGATCAGAGGGTGAGGGCTAGGGCCATTCCTCCCAGAAATGTCTGGAAACTTGCAGGTGCCTTGGTGGAAGAGTGGGGTAACATCTCACAGCAAGAACTGGCAAATCTGGTGCAGTCCATGAGGAGGAGATGCACTGCAGTACTAATGTTGCTGGTGGCAACACCAGATACTGACTGTTACTTTTGATTTTGACCCCACCTTTGTTCAGGGACACATTTTTCCATTTCTGTTAGTCACACATCTGTGGAACTTGTTCAGTTTGTCTCAGTTGCTGAATCTTGTTATGTTCATACAAATATTTACACATGTTAAGTTTGCTGAAAATAAACACAGTTGACAGTGAGAGGACATTTATATATAGAAATCAAATAAAAATATGTTAAATGATTATGCACCCATTTAAACAACTGCATTAGCATGAGAAGAAAAAACATATTTTACTTACTGATCTAAAAGTGGATAGTTTCCTTCCAAAAACATTTATTCAGCACTGGAATCAAGTCCAAGACCAGGAGAGTCCTCATCCACTCTCTCCTGGTCAATTTCTGCAATTATCTCATCCAAATGTGTATACTTGGACTTCAATTTCGCTTTTCCACTCTTAGTAGCCATGTTTTACTTTTTAAGTTTGAGAAAAGTTTGTAGAAGAGAACGAACCGCTGCGTAATATAAACTACCGTGCATCCTGTTTGCTTTCTCCTGAGAATGAACACTGTTGCACACAGTTCTAGCATGATGGCTGTTTATCGTACAAAGTGCGTTCACATACTGCTGGA
Source organism: Salmo salar (assembly GCF_965601325.2). NCBI lineage: Eukaryota > Metazoa > Chordata > Actinopteri > Salmoniformes > Salmonidae > Salmo > Salmo salar. Next base: position 68,836,011 of record NC_138303.1, read on the forward strand.
ATGCACAGATCATTGGCTACCTAGCTAGCTACATTTCAAAACGATAGTTGGTCATTGGACCAAGAGAGTGTCAATCAAGTGAACACCGCCCGTCTCATTGGTGCGTAAAATGTGTGTCCTTCGTGGGCTAAAAGAGGTGTTGTGTAGCCAATACATAATGTAGAATGATGAAACAAGTTTGGCTGCATTCTAGAGTATCTGAGGATTGTACAGAAACTGAACTTGACCGGGTTAAACAACCTTTTGCTGATTAGATTTCATAAATTGTTTTGTTGCAAGATTCGGAATTCATGCAAAACGCTGTATACAACATGGATCATGTTAGGATATAAAAATTGATTTTATCAAACAAAACTACACTACATTTTATCTCTGGGACGCTCAAGATGACAAATCAGAGCACGATTACTGAATGTAAGTACATTATATACCGTCAGAGGTGAATGTATCAAACCAGTTGCCTTGATAAGTGTTTTGTTGTTGTGCACGATCCTCAAACCATAGCATGGTATTTTTTTTGCTGTAATAGCTACTGTAAATTGGACATTGCAATTAGATTAACAATCATATACGCTTTCTGACCATATAAGACATGTCTATGTCCTGGAAAGTTGGCTTTTGTTTACAACGCCATTCTAGTCAAATATTGCATTTTGAGCAGCAACTGTCCTGATTTCGGGACACTACTGGTAACTAAGCTCCTTCTATCTGTGACATTAACAGTTGAACCATGGTCAAATCTTTGTTTCTTTCTGCCTGTTTGTCCCAAGGTTCCGCAGAGGATATTTGGATTGATGTGATTGGGTAAGACGCTGCCTCTTGTATTTGCATGTCACGATTCTCTAAGACAGAACCCAGAAGCAGACCAGGACAAGGTGAGTAAAATGAAAGGGAGTATTTATTGGTCGTCTTGATGTGTATATTGAGTAATCCAGGAGACGGAGCGGCAGCGGAGGTGAGTTGATGAGAGTGAATGGGTTGATCCAATGAAGTCACTGAATCCACCGACGGCCAGGCAAGGGAGTTGAATGTTCCGGGAGAATGACTGTAGACAGAGTAAACGGGAGTGAGTAACCGGCAACAAGTACAGAATAACAAAACAAACTCAGGAAACATGAGGCTGATACGCTGGCACAACATACTGTTTGTTGCTAATGATCCAGCAGGGAATGGATGTCAGCTCAGGGCTTAAGAAGAGGTGATGATCAGGACCAGGTGTGCAGAAGGTTGATGAGATGCAGGTGCGGGTAATTACTAGATCTCCCGCCTAACTTCATTGCCTAGCAACCAGACAGGGTGCGTTCAGGAACCTTAGACAACACTCCAAACAAAAAACAGTCAGCTCAGGCAGAAACAGACTCAGGAAGCGGGATTCCTGACATTGCATATAACCACACAATTGCATTAGACGGCGCACTCGTAGAGATGGCCGTTGCTCCAAAAGAAAGTGATAAGGAGAGGTTGCTGAGTTAGAGGCTGCTGCGCCCGGTAGATTTTTTGAACTGTCTAAAAAAAAGATAGACTTTTATATAACAAAAATGCGATGTTGTCCAGTCTGGATTGACCCTTCTCTGGGTCCGGACCTGGACCGCGGTCCACCAGTTGAGTTTGGCTGGCCTTTTGGTTCGCCCCTGCATTATCATGTCTATAATAGATATATTGCATGTACTTAATTTAAAGTCAGACTCATGTTATTTATAACACATACATTACTGCAGTGTATCATATTTTTACATTTTACATTGTAGTCATTTAGCAGACGCTCTTATCCAGAGCGACTTACAGTAGTGAATGCATACATTTCATACATTTTTTCTGTGCTGGCCCCCGTGGGAATCGAACCCACAACTCTGGCGTTGCAAACACCATGCTCTAACAACTGACACTGTACTTACTATAAAGGACAGACACCTTTGGTCATTCATAACACAAACATAAAGGCTTAATGATGTAAACATAAATGTTTTAACACTAGGGGAATTCACTAACAGCTAAAACAAATAAACATTAAAAGAGATTTTTAAACCATACATTTCCACCATTTTGTGATATCCAATAGCGATCTTGTCTCATCGCTGCAACTCCCCAACAGGCTCGGGAGAGGCAAAGGTTGAGTCATGTGCCTCTGACACATGACCCACCAAACTGAGCTTTTTAACACCCGCTTAACCCGGAAGCCAGCCGCACCAATGTGTCGGAGGAAACACTGTTCAACTGACGACCGAAGCCAGCCTGCAGGCGCCGGCTCTCCACAAGGAGACGCTAGAGCGCGATGAACCAAGGAATACCCCCCCGGCCAAAGCCTCCCCTAACCACGCTGGGCCAATTGTGCGCTGCCCTATAGGACTCCCGGTCATGGCCGGTTGTGACACAGTCCGGGATTGAACCCGGGTCTGTAGTGAGGCCTCAAGCACTGCGTTGCAGTGCCTTAGACTGCTGCGCCGCTCATGAGGCCTATTTTTACATTATTAAAACAATACAAAAACATTGTTTCAAAAAGTCTAACAATACATTGAAACATCACACAGGGCTGTGAATTGTGTAGCTTGTCCCTGAGCTGGTGGACGAATGGTTCTTGCCTCTCTGAATGATGGAAACTCATGTTTCCAGCATTTCCAAAGCATGTTCGTTAAATCTTAAAAATAACAACAACAAAAACATTTGCAGGTCTGTTAGAAAATGCATTTGTCACGCCATCTGGATAAGGGCATTGCTGTGTTGCACCAGAAATAATCTAAATGAGGAGATGGGAAACTCCATTTGTTTCGTATTTTATTCCTCTTTCCTTTACAAATCTCATGACGTGACTTTGAGACGTGGCTGTTTCTAGGGGAATTTTTATTTAGCTGAGCCTGCTAGCTAGCTACATTTCGTAGCTTGCAATTGCTGTGAAGTCGCTGAAATTATTTGAACTAGTGATTGAGGTAGCTATACTTTACTGACTTTATTGTCCCCATGGGGAACTTTTGTTGCAGTGTCATGTACACATTTCAAGTGGAATTTTAAATACAAAACAAATTGACAATACACCTTTCATAACAGTTACATAGCAATAAAAAGAGACTAGCCTATTGGCCTTACTGGGTTGATAGGAACATTAGCCTGAGCTATTTAGGAGCGATATCAGACCTGGCACAAATTATTATCTAGTTCTGTTTCTCCTGCCGAGGAGTGCCCTATACCTGCATCCAGAGTAGTTTAAAGTCAGGGGGTGGCTTGTGTCTAAAATTATTTTGTGAGCCTTGAAGAGGGCCCTGACCTTAAAGATCTCATCCAGGCCTGTCTGACTCCAAGTACTTTGCTTGCATATTTCTCTGGCTGACAGTGGCATTGCCAAACCAACAAACAATACAAAAAGTTAAAATACTCTCAATTAAAGATTTGTAAAACAGAGTCAGTGTGCTAGTCAACATTAAAAGATTCCAGCTTTTTGAGAAAGTACAGTCTCTTGACTCTTTTTGTAGATCAGAACATTTACTCTTACTGTCCAAGAGGACACTAATATGTTTGAATCCCTCTACAATCTCTATGTTCTGACCTCTGATAAATGTTGCAGGGTTAGGTGTTGTACGCTTCATGAGTCTATGCACATCTCTTTGGTCTCGTTGGTGTTGAGGACCAGGTGTGATTTGTCACACCACTCTACAAAGGCATTTAGGACTGGGCCATGGTGTTCCTCGTCATCATGCAACAAGCTGATCGAGGCAGTGTCATCAGAGAACTTACCAAGGTGTTTGTCAGAATAGGAACTAGTACAACAATTAGTGTACAAGACGTACAGGAGTGGGGACAAAACACATCCCTGAGGAGAGCCTGTGTTGGTGGTGCATATGTCTGACACGTGGGGATCTACTTTGACTGCCTGTGACCTCTGGCTCAGGAAGTCCAACAGCCACTAAACCAGCCCCCTTCCTAAGGATAAGTCCCTAATGAGTCTTTGTGCCAGAATGTAAGGCTGGATTGTGTTGAAGGCAGAAGAAAAGTCAACAAACAGAACCATGACATGGGATTTAGAACCCTCTAGATGTCTATAGACCATGTTGAGGAGATTAAGCATGGCATCATCAACTCCCCTGCTGGGCTGATAGGCAAACTGAAACGGTCGAGGAGCTTCTGGGTGGGGCTAAGAATATGACTTCACAATTTTCTCAAAGCATTTCATTACTAAGAATGTCAAGGCGACTTGGCTGTAGTCATTCAGCACAGAGAGATTAGATGCTTTAGGAACGGGTATAATTATTGAGTTTTTCCACAATACTGGCACGTGTTGCTGGTCGAGCGATAATTGGAAAATGTCTGTAGAAACACCAACCAATTTTTCAGCACAGTGCTTTAACACATGTCCATTTATTTTGTCTGGGCCTGAGCTTTTGTGTGCGCTACATCCCCTGAACAACATCAGCCTGTTTAAAAACAAACATTTGTAATGACGCTTCCCTTTGTTTTACCTCCGACACAAAGTCGTCAGATTCAAATCTTGAGAAGGAAACATTCAGTTCATGATCCATGTTCTGGCCCTCAAGGTCATCATTGGTTTTTCCCCTGCCTATGTGGGGGGCACTAGCCATGGATTTAATCCCTTGCCAGGCCACCCTTGCGTTTCCTGAGGAGAGGGTCCTCTCCACCCTTTGCTTGTATGCCTCCTTGTCCACCAGTATCTGTCTTTGGATCTCACGTTGTACATCTCTTAAAGCCTGTCTATTACCCTCAGCATAAACTGCCTTCTTCCTATTAAGTAGTGATTTTAGATTGTTGATACCCAAGGTTTATTGATGGGAAGATTTGACATGTTTTAGTAGGCACAACTGACTCAACACAGAAGTGTACATAGTCTGAAACGACATCTGTGAGTTCATCAAGATCAGAGCTGCTGTCCTCAAATACCTCCCGTACAGTACTGTCAAAACACCCTTGGAGACGAGTGATGCTATTGTTGTTCCAGATCTGGACAGTTCTTACTGTAGGTTTCTCCCCCTCAAGGAGCCGGAGGTAGATAACATTGTGGCCTGATGTCCCATAGCACAAATCAAGAGTATTATTTTTCCTAGCATGACTTTTCACATACTGGTGGTACGTGCGCAGGACCTTGTGCAAAGTATAGTTGTTAAAATCACATAAAATACATTTGGGTGCGTCGGGGGAGATGGATTCCAGTTTCTGTGACAGATTATAAATAATCTCTGATGGTTTTTCTATATTAGCTTTTGGTTGAATGTACGCAACGGTAACAAATAATTGGGGGAACTCACCGGATAGATAGTTGGGTGACACAGAAAGCAGTTCAATGTCAGGGGTACAGAGTCTCTCTCTTACCAGGATCGATTTACACCACTGGTCCCTGACAAGCAGGCAGATGCCCCTGTCGTGATGTTTCCCTGTAACGGTCTGATCACGGTCCGCTCCGACCAGTGTGAAGCTGGACAGATCCCCTTCCCTGTTTGGGACTCTGTCATCCAGCCAAGTGTCAGCAAACGCCAGCAAACAGGCCTACCGGTATTCATATTGGAAGCGCAGAGTCGCTGACAGCTCATCCGCTTTCCCTAAGGGAAGTTTGTTCTTACATTTTTTAAGTCTCTCCGATTTCCCCGTGTTTTCCACATTTGCATTTGGGTTTGTAATCCGCTCGCAGACAATTAGGGATTAGATGGGCCTGTCACGCTCTGACCATAGAGAACCATTGTTTCTCTATGGTATAGTAGGTCAGGGCGTGACTAGGGGGTGATTTAGTATATGGATGTCTATGTTGTATTCTAGTTGATTATTTCTATGTGGGTATTCTAGTTTTCATATTTCTAGGTTGGTGTGCTTGATATGGTTCCCAATTAGAGGCAGCTGGTTATCGTTGTCTCTAATTGGGGATCATATTTAAGACGCATTGTTTCCACCTGTGTTTTATTGGATATTTTTTTGTGTTAGTGCACGTAGCACCTCTTAGTTACGGTTCGTTGTTTGTTTCATTCTTTCTTTATTGTTTTGTGCGTTTCTAATATTAAATATGTGTAATCCATATCGCGCTGCACCTTGGTCCAATTATTATGACGAACGTGACAGAATATCCCATCAAACCAGGACCAAGCAGTGTGTTCACCAGGTGAAGGATTTCTGGACATCGGAAGGAGATAATGGAGGACAGCGACGACGACAGGGTTCACGGCTACAGAAAGCCCAAGGACAACCCCAAGTTTTTTTTGGGGGGGCACATGGAGCTGCCGACTGAGCAGAGGGAAGAGCCAGTGACTGTCAGGGAGGCAATGGCGAAATTGGGAGAGAGTGAGATGAGAGAGATATTGTGCAAGTGTGTTCTGCTCAACATCCGACCAGAGGATCCGGTTAGCAGTCTGGTGCAACCTGTGCCGGTTCCATGTTTCTGGCCTCAAGTGCGCCTCCCCAGTCTGGTATGTCCTGTGCCTGCTCCTCGCACTCGACCTAAAGTGTGTGTCACCAGTCCGGTACCATGTGTGCCGGTTCTACGCACCAGGTCTCCAGTGCACCTCCACATCCCAGTACGTCCTGTGCCAGCCTCTCGCACTTGCCGTGCGAGGTGTGTCATCGAACTGGTACCATTGATGCCAGTGCTATGCACCAGGTCTCCAGTGCGCCTCCACAGCCCAGTGCATCCTGTGCCAGCTCCACGCACCAGGCCTCCAGTGCACCTTCACAGTCCAGAGCTTCCGGCGACGGGTCCCAGTCCGGAACCTCCGGCCACGGTCCACGGTCCCGGAACCTCCGGCGACGGTCAACGGTCCCGGAACCTCCGGTGACGGTTCACAGTCCGGAGCTTCCGGCGACAGGTCCCAGTCCGGAACTTCCGGCCACGGTCCACGGTCCCGGAACCTCCAGAGACGGTCAACGGTCCCGGAACCTCCAGAGACGGTCAACGGTCCCGGAACCTCCAGCGACGGTCAACGGTCCCGGAACCTCCAGCGACGGTCAACGGTCCCGGAACCTCCAGCGACGGTCAACGGTCCCGGAACCTCCAGCGGGGGTCAACGGTCCAGAGCTTCCAGGCAAGGCGTCCAGTCCTGCTCCAGGGCAGGAGCCTCCCTCTGCGCCGATGCCCAGTCCAAGCACGGCGTCCAGTCCTGCTCCATGGCCGGAGTCTTCCTCGGCGCCGATGCCCAGTCCAGACACAGCGTCCAGTCCCATTCCATGGCAGGAGTCTTCCTCTGCACCGATGTTCAGGCCAGGGCCGGTGTCCAGTCCCGCTCCATGGCAGGAGCCTTCCTCGGCACGAGATCCAGTCCAGGCACAGTGTTCAGCCTGGGTCCATGGCTGGATCCGCGGGATGAACGGTTTCTTCGGCTCGCACCAGAGCCGCCACCAAAGCTGGCGGATCCACGAGCTGAGCAGGTTCTTCACGCCGCACCAGAGCCACCCCCGATGCTGGCGGATCCACGGGATGAGCGGTTTCTTTGTCCCACACCAGAGCCGACACTGATCACCCTCCCTACTCTCCCCATTTGGTTTCAGGTTTTGCGGCCAGAGTCCGCACCTTTGGGGGGGGGGGGGGGGGGTACTGTCACGCCCTGACCATAGAGAACCATTGTTTCTCTATGGTATAGTAGGCCAGGGCATGAATAGGGGGTGATTTAGTATATGGATGTCTGTTGTATTCTAGTTTATTATTTCTATGTGGGTATTCTAGTTTTCATATTTCTAGGTTGGTGTGCTTGATATGGTTCCCAATTAGAGGCAGCTGGTTATCGTTGTCTCTAATTGGGGATCATATTTAAGACGCATTTTTTCCACCTGTGTTTTATGGGATATTGTTTTTGTGTTAGTGCACGTAGCACCTCTTAGTTACGGTTCGTTCGTTTGTTTCGTTCTTTCTTTATTGTTTTGTGCATTTCTACTATTAAATATGTGGAAACCATATCGCACTGCACCTTGGTCCAATTATTACGATGAACGTGACAGGGCCATTGGGATATCCATCGCGTTCGTGTTTGAGTTGCATTGAAGTGGGAACTCTCTGCTGTATTGGATTCTTCTGCCAGCAGTGTTTTCATAATTTAGTCAGTTTGGACTTATCTACAACACCCCACTATGTAATCTAACTCACAAATTTAAATTACAATAAAGTTTAACTTACTTGTTTTTCGCTGTCCAGGGGCACCACAAGTGGACATTTGATTTTCTGACTCATCACATGTGCACTTACTGCGCTACAGAAACACGGCTAACCGAACAACAGGGCAGGGCATGTACAATGAATTAAAGGGCAACTACACTATCTATGTTTCTTAGATTTTTCCAGATCTCAAAAGTCGTCCCCTGATGTGTTCACAACAATGCTTAAACCACAGAAAATCTAATTTTGTTGTTTTTCTATAAAAAAATGTGAAAAAACTGGGGGGGAAAACAGATTCCTGGAGAGGAAATCCAAAACCTGGAAAAACAAAACCGAGAACTGAATTAGGCATAAAATAAAAACTTTTAAGGGTGTTTTGACGTGCATGACTGCACTTTAGAGTGTGTCATCCTGCATCACAGCATTTTGGGGAAAGTTGAGGTCAGGTCCAATTTTGCCTATGCGCCCTAGACGGAGTGCATAGCCAATATTGGTTCTAGAATTGTTTTAGAGTAATATAATATATACAACTTCTTGAGGCAGATGCTTCTATCCAAAGTGACTTAGTCATGCGTGCATCTATTTTTACATGTAGGTGGTCCCGGGAATCGAACCCACTATCCTGGCACTGCAATGCTCTACCAAGATTCATGACAGGTTTATAAATGCTTTGCGAATGTAAGGTTCTGTATTTATTTTCTTAGTCAACCTATTGTTCTGTTTCGTTGTGTTCTTGAATGTAGCCCTGTTTCTTTGTGTTCTTGAGCGTTCATTTTTGTTCATTGATTTCACCTTTGTTAGTTACTCACCTGGTCTCATCAGCTCCTTATTTAGTTCAGTTCATTCTGTTTGTGCCTTTGTGAGGTATTGTTCGTTTTGACTCTACTAAGCCTATTCCTAGCTCATTTGTGAGAACCAGTCATGGCCTTCAGTCCTAGTTTTGATTCACCTGTCTGTTTGCCTGCCTGTGACCACGATTCCTGCCTTCCGCGAAGGCAAAATAAACACCTGCCGCACTCTGCACGTGAATCTACACCTTTTTCTCCCTGAGTATTCATTACAGTGTAATGTGATTTATAAAGTATTTAATAAGTACGGAAGTCCAGAGAGGACATATGAATAAATAAAACAATTCCCTCGTCCCCCGAAATCACGACTTATTTATCTCATGATCACTACATAATAAAAGTTGATTTGTTAAGATCACGAGATAATCAAAAGTACCACGCATCATCCATTCATTTTTTCAGATGCACGATGACCACTTCATCAAGGAGCCCTGTAACTGCGTTGATCACAATGCAGGGCATTTAAGCCCTGAATGATGCCTTGTCTCCCCGGCTGCTTGCTGCCCCCAAAACCACAGCCAATTCCATTCAAGGAACAAACTGAGCATTCGGGGGAGAAGGGCCTTGGTCAAGGAGGTGACCAAGAACCCGATAGTCACTCTGACAGAATGTTTGCCCACTGGGAAAAAACTGGTAATATCAACATTGTTTCCAAGTCATTTTAACAACAAAATCAAAATTGAATCAATAAAGGAAACTGATTGGATTTGCAAAAAGGGATTTTAGTATTTTTTTCACCCAACGTTTAACCTGAAACCCAACGTTTAACCTAAATCCAATGACATGGTGAATTTGTTTGTTGATTTCACATTGAATTCACGTTACTTGACAACTCAACCAAATGTAAATAAAAAATAGACGTTGATCTGATGTCTATGCCCAGTGCGTTATGGGTCCCCTTTTTGAGGTCATGGGCTCCTAGACCCTCTGCTCGCTCTGGCCCCTGCATTAGCATAGCCTATGTGTATGTTACGTTGGCTATGGCAGCTTCATGAAATAGTACCGGCAAAACACCAGTCTCAACATCAACAGTGAAGAGGTGACTCCAGGATGATGGCCTTCTAGGCAGAGTTGCAAAGAAAAAGCCATATCTCAGACTGGCCAATAAAAAGAAAAGATTAAGATGGACAAAGGAACACAGACACTGGACAGAGGAACTCTGCCTAGAAGGCCAGCATCCTGGGGTCGCCTCTTCACTGTTGACATTGAGACTGATGTTTTGCGGGTACTATTTAATGAAGCTGCCAGTTGAGGACTTGTGAGGCGTCTGTTTCTCAAGCTAGACACTCTAATGTTCTTGTCCTCTTGCTCAGTTGTGCACCGGAGCCTCCCACTCCTCTTTCTATTCTGGTTAGAGCCAGTTTGCACTGTTCTGTGAAGGGAGTAGTACAAATCAAATCAAAGTTTATTTGTCACGTGCGCCGAATACACCAGGTGTAGACCTTACAGTGAAATGCTTACAGGCTCTAATCAATAGTGCAAAAAAAGGTATTAGGTGAACAATAGGTAAGTAAAGAAATAAAAACAACAGTAAAAAGACAGTGAAAAACAGTAGCGAGGCTATATACAGTAGGCGTTGTATGAGATCTTCAGTTTCTAGGCAATTTCTAATAGCCTTCATTTCTCAGAACAAGAATAGACTGATGAGTTTCAGAAGAAGGTCTTTGTTTCTGGCCTTTTTGAGCCTGTAATCAAACCCACAAATGCTGATGCTCCAGATACTCAACTAGTCTAAAGAAGGCCATTTTTATTGCTTCTTTAATCGGCACAACAGTTTTCAGCTGTACTAACATAATTGCAAAAGGGTTTTCTAATCTTGGATTAGCTAACACAACGTGCCATTGGAACACAGGAGTGACGGTTGCTGATAATGGGCATCTGTACGCCTACAGTATGTAGATATTCCATTTTAAAAAATCTACCGTTTCCAGCTCCTAGATATATATATATATATATAGACCTGAGGAATACAATGCATTAGCATAGCCTGTGTGTATGTTACGTTGGCTATGACATGCTATGGTTTTTGAATGTTATATTGCCTATTGGTCCACATATTTCCGTATAGTGATTGTGTTCCCCATACTCTATATAATATATATATGTTTTACAGGCTCACACCCTTCTTAAATAAACATAAAATAAGTAATAGTAAACGTATACTTTTTTTTTCAATTCTCAATAGCGTTAGAGACTCTGACTTAGATGACCTCTGGGAGCCAACTCCAAAGAGACCATATTCAAGTCCTCTGTCCCCCTCTCAATCAAACAGGAACTGTTTCCTCCAGTGTGACCCTTGCGGCTGTCTCTGGCTCCACATCCACCCCTGCCCGGCCATCTAGAGGTGTGAAGAGGCCGGCCCAGAAGCGGAGTAGGGCCAGTGCACCAGCGGCAACTACCACCGAGCGAGAAGACCGTTGGCACACTGTGCTAGAGGATGATGTGGAGCCACTTCCACCAACATTTCGACCTAAGAAGCAGCCAGGAACTCAACTGGACATGACTGGAAAGTACAGCGCCCTTCATCTTTTCCAGATCTTTTTCTCCTTGTCAGTTCTTGGTTCGTTAGTGTCTAACACCAACAAGTATGGGGCTAATTTCTGTTACATCTCACTGGTCATTTACATGGGGCTTGTGAAGTTGAAAAACCTGAAGGACTACTGGATAAGCTCAAGACTCAACTAACTGCCTTTCCCCACCACTGTCATGTCTTCTAACAGGTTTCTGACTATCTTGAGGGCGCTTCATATCAGTGACCCATAAGCTTACGATGACAATGAGAAGAGGCGCAGCAAGCTTTGATAGGCTCTGCAAAATCAAACCTCTCTACTCCAGCATTGTTGAGGGCTGCAAGACCCATTTTCAGCCCACCTTAAAGGCTAGAATTGGCCTCAAACAATATATGTGTAACAAGCCAACAAAATGGGGTTAAAAACTGTTTGTTTTGGCCGATTCTGTGTGTGCATACAATTTGAATTTTTTTGTTTTATGAGGGGAAATCCATCTTAGCCACCGGTAAGGGACTTAGTTATGATTCCATTATGGAATTATTGGATTTTCCTGTGCTGGGGACAGGCTACAAACTGTTTGCGGACAACTTTTACACAAGCCCTACCCTGTTTACAGACCTAGGGAAGCTGAATATATGTTCCTTTGGCACCATTGATCCCAACAGAGTGGGTTTTCCCAAAACAAAAGTAAACAACATGCCCAAGAGGGCTGATAGGGGTACCATGCGATGGATTCATAGAGATGACCTGCTCAAGAGCATGGGAGGTGTGGACCTGTCAGATGCACTGATTGGCTACAACAATGTTCTCTACAAGACAATTACATTTTTCTATCACTTCATTGACATTGCTGTGGTGAATGCATTCATCCTCCAGATGGAAATACCTAAGAGCTGCTATAGGTATTCAGTGTATGATAGGTTCGTGATTCTGAAAAGGACAGCAATCGTAATAACAGCGGACTCATGTAGGAGAGTGCACTTTTTGTAGAACACAAAGGGCCAGTGGCAACTCGTCATTCAGGGCAGGTGGGCCAGCGGAAAATACAGAACGTAGGGGTTGATAATGTCCTCTAGTTGCGCAGTGATTGGCTCAGTGTTCTGTCCCTCATTGGGACACTACGTCACCTCAAAATCTACGAGGAGAGGTAAAAAATTCAAGCCTCTTGGGTTCTGCCACAGAGTTACATTAGAAGTGCCCATCCAAGAAGGCTCAAGGTCATTGGCCACAGACAAAATTACATCAAATCATTATATTATATAATATCTACAGTAGCTTTGATTGGACTGATCATGTCAACATCATACTTAAAAAATCTAGCAAGCTAGCAGTCATCATCATGATGATTCAAGTCGACAGTCTACTGACAAATGATTTTTAATCCTTGTCATATGAAGAGAAATTATAGATAAATCGTATCGGTGCTCATTGGCCATAAACATTACACAACAAGTTGGAAATCGCAAAGTCAACAATGAGTGGTTTGGAAGGAATCAGTGGCTAACTGCAAGCATTGCAAAGCAATCACTAGCCTGTTATTTAGTGGAGTGGCTGTGTGGTCCCAAGTCTGGGTTTAAGGGTCTCTTTTCCAAGCTTAAAAGGATAAACATTCAACATTGGCCATGCTGTCAATCCAGCATGACTTCTGCTGCATTGAAAACAACTGGAAACTCAGAACTGGGAAATCTCAGACTTCAGTGAGTTCAAGACAACTGGGAACTTGGAAAAAAACTAGCCCCCAGACTGGGAAAATACGTTTTGAACGGTCATCCAACTCGGAATTCGAAGTTGGGAACTCAGACCTCTTTCTAGAGCTCCGACCTGAAGATCAATAATGTCATGATTCGACCTTGTTTGTGTTCCCAGTTGTCTTGAAAGCACCATAAATCCAGAGAATGCCAGACTGATGACAAAGTTTGATGACAAAATTTTCCCATGAAGGAGCTCTGCGCCACCTACCTGTTCAAGTGAGCACAGCACAACAAGGCGAGTCCAAAAATGTATTGTATGCTAGTGCATAAATTATGTAATATGCCAGGGAGATATGTATACTGAAGCTAAGAAAGTAAGTAATACTAAGTGTATGTCTCACCCTAAAAATGTGTCCCTTTTCCCCACATAATTTAGCCTACTGTTCTGACTTGGTGGTGCACATGTAGCCTATAGCCTGTTTTAGAGAAATGTCATCATCCAATATTGTTAGAGCTTATATGCCCCCTTTATTTATTCTACGGTTCTGACTTGGTGTACAGGGAGAATACTGTAAGAACGGGCCATGTTCTGATGGACTACGTCCATCCTAGCTCGCTCATTGTCTTAATCGAAATTACGTCTTATCCGCTTGTCGTCCCCTTATGCCATAGTTTGTACATCTCAATTGTCAGTATAAAACATATTTGTTTAAGCAAGTCAGCCATATCAGCTATGTTTTTTTAAAGGCAGTAAATGAGGCTGAATGAACTGTTTCGCTGCCAGACAAGGCTCCATTGATAGCCAGGTGTAACATTGGTAAGGTGTTGGGACTGCTGTTGGGACTCTGCTTTTGGGACAGTTTTATGTAGGCCCTAACAGTTCATGGGCACCATTTGTCACTTATAGTCAAATTCATGTATTGTGTAGTTGCTGGCATTTTTTTTTTAGTTAGCCCTACCAAGATTCACATGCGAAAATCACCACTGCAAAGGGCCAGTGGTGTAGTGGAGGCTATAAGCAGGTGTAAACGTATACACCATTTTTTTCAGTGGGCATGGGTTCTTAATCCCTACTGATGCAGGCATGTGAAATATATTCACATGCGTGCCACACACATAGCACAGTTTCGGTTTAATATCATCTGCAGGCAGCAAGAGTGTACAGTTCTCAACTGGTTTTGGCATGGAGCATCTCACAGAAGAATGACATCGGTAGCCGGTAGGGTAGTAAAGACGTTTCAACTGAAAAACTTTTCACATTTAGCACACAAAGTAAGCAGTGACCTAAAGTTTAAAGTGGAACTGATAGCGTTTTAACTACTTTGCAGATATGAAACAAACAGACAGTCATAATATCAGTCAAAAATATAAATATCAAATTATGCTACAAAACCAACTTTATAAGACCTACTATTTCATGGTTGTTTGATCAAGGAACTACACTGGACTTTGTGAAAACTGGAATCCACATATCCTGAGGCCGCATTTATTGTAGCTGCGGATTTTTACAAAGCAAATTTGAGGAAAACACTACAGCAGTTCAATCAACACATTGCCTGTAGTACTCGCGCTACAAAAACTCTCGACCATTGTTACTCTCTCTTCCGAGATGGCTACAAGGCCCTCCCCGCCCTAGCTGCTAGGAGGATGACATGTAATGTCATTGGAGGAGTGGGTGAGTGACTTTTTCCTTTCAAATCAATTTTCAGTGGCTATACACAGCTGGAGATGCATGTGTCATTTGGTTAGCTAGCAAGAACTTGAACGAATGTAATCCAGTTAGCATATCTCTTGCGTTTGCAAAATCACTCTGGTTATCTACTCTGAATTCAGAGCACTCTCGTCTGAGTGTGCCAGAGGGCAGAACAACTGATGGATTTACGAACATGCAACACCTGCTGAAGATGACCTGTGTCAGTAAACATAGACAAAAAATGTAATAGTTAGCCAAGAACGTCCTAGATAACATGTAAACAAACAGCCTAACCAGCTCTGCTACGGCGAGTAAAATTGTCAGAGTGAGGTGTTCTCTTATTTGTGTCTTGAAGTGGCTAGCAAGCTAGCCAACTTTAGCAAGTTAGCTTGGGTGCTTGGTTGGGACAAGCATGCATTGACATGCAAGCTGCAGAAGGACGAGGAGGCTACAATTCCCCATTGTTTATCAGTACAATTTTGACAGCTAGCTAGCTGAACATTTTGAGAGGGTTTATCTAATGTTCCTTCGTTAGATTTTAGCTCATCTTGCTCTGGCTAGGGAAAGGGGGATACCTTGTCAGTTGTACAACTGAATGCATTTAACTGAAATGTGTCTTCCGCATTTAACCCAACCCCTTTGAATCAGAGAAGTGCAGGGGACTGCCTTAATTGACAGCCACGTCATTGGCATCCAGGGAACAGTGGGTTAACTGCTTTGCTCAGGGGCAGAACAACAGATTTTTACCTTGTCAGATCGGGAATTCAACCCAGAAACCTGGACAGAAATTCAAACAGAAAGTACCCATGCTAAGGTCTATTCAACGCTGATCTGACCAATCAGAATCGATGCTTCAAGCTTGTTTTGATCACGCGGACTGGGATATGTTCCGGGTTGCCTCTGAGAATAACATTGATGTATAAACGGACACAGTGACTGAGTTCATCAGGAAGTGTATAGGAGATGTTGTTCCCACTGGGACTATTAAAACCTACCCAAACCAAAAACCAGAGATAGATGGCTGCATTCGCGCTAAACTGAAAGCGCAAACCACAGTATTTAACCACGGCAAGGCGACTGGGAATATGGTTGAATACAAACAGTGTAATTAGTCCCTCCATAAGGTAATCAAACAGGCAAAACATCAGTACAGAGACAAAGTGGAAAAGCAATTAAACGGCTCAGACATGAGACGTATGTGGCAGGGTCTACAGACAATCACGGATTACAAAGGGAAAACCAGCAATGTTTTGCGGACATCGGCGTCTTGCTTCTGGACAAACTAAACATATTCTTCACCTGCTTTGAGGATAACACAGTGCCACCGACGTGGTCCGCACCCAAGGACTGTGGACTCTCGTTCTCCGTGGCCGACGTGAGTAAAACATTTAAGAGTGGTAACACTCGCAAGGCTGCCGGCCCAGACAGTATACCTAGCCGCGTTCTCAGAACATGCTCAGACCAGTTGGCTGGAGTGTTTACTGACATATTCAATCTCTCCCTATCCCAGTCTGCTGTCCCCACTTGTTTCAAGATGGGTACAGGAACTATGGTGCCAAAGAAAGCAAAGGTAACTAAACTAAATGACTATCGCCCCGTAGCACTCACTTCTGTCATCATGAAGTGCTGAGAGAGGCTAGTTAAGGATAATATCACCACCTTACCTGACATCCTAGACCCACTTCAATTTGGATGCCGCTCCAATAGATCCACAGATGATGCAATCGCAATTGCACACTAACCTATCCCAGAGGAATACCTATGTAAGAATGCTGTTCATTGACTATAGCTCAGCCTTCAACACCATAGTACCCTCCAAGCTCATCATTAAGCTTGGGGCCCTGGGTCTGAATCCCGCCCTGTGCAATGGGTCCTGGACTTACTGACGAGCCGCCCCCAGGTAGGAAACAACACCTCCACTACACTGATCCTCAACACAAGAGCCCCACAAGGGTGCATGCTCAGCCCCCTCCTGTACTCTCTGTTCTACCATGACTGCGTGGCCACGCACGCCTCTAACTCATTCATCAAGTTTGCAAGCTACACAACAGTAGTGGGCCTGATTACCAACAATGACGAGACAGCCTACAGGGAGGAGTTGAGGGCCTTGGCGGAGTGGTGCCAGGAAAATAACCTCTCCCACAACATCAACAAAACAAAGGAGTTGATTGTGGACTTCAGAAAACAGCAGAGAGAGCACCTCCCTATTCACATCGATGGGACCGCAGTGGAGAAGTTGAACACATTACTGACAATCTTAAATGGTCCACCCACACAGACAGTGTGGGTGGACCTTAGGAGGCTGAAGAAATGTGGCTTGGCCCCTAATAACCTAATTTTACATTTACATTTTAGTCATTTAGCAGACGCTCTTATCCAGAGCGACTTACAGTAGTGAATACATACATTTCATTTTCATTTCATGCATTTTTTTTTTGTTGTACTGGCCCCCCGTGGGAATCGAACCCACAACCCTGGCGTTGCACACACCATGCTCTACCAACTGAGCCACAGGGAAGGCTAATAAACTTTTACAGAAGTACAAATGAGAGCATCCTGTCGGGCCGTATCACCGCCTGG
Organism: Salmo salar; assembly: GCF_965601325.2. Classification (NCBI taxonomy): domain Eukaryota; kingdom Metazoa; phylum Chordata; class Actinopteri; order Salmoniformes; family Salmonidae; genus Salmo; species Salmo salar. Next base: position 68,853,404 of record NC_138303.1, read on the forward strand.
TACGGCAACTGCACTGCCCGCAACCGCAAGGCTCTCCAGAGGGTGGTGCGGTCTGCACAACGCATCACAGGGGACACACTGCCTGCCCTCCAGGACACCTACAGCACACAATGTCACAGGAAGGGCAAAAAGATCCTTAAGGATATCATTCACCTGAGCCATGGCCTGTTCACCCCGCTACCATCCAGAAGGCGAGGTCAGTACAGGTGCATCAAAGCTGGGACCGAGAGACTAAAAAAAACAGCTTCAATCTCAAGGCCATCAGACTGTTAAATTGCCATCACTAGCCAGCTACCACCCAGTTACTCAACCCTGCACCTTAGAGGCTGATGCCCTATGCACATAGACATGGAATCACTAGTCACTTTAAATGGAACACTAGTCACTTTAATGGTTTACATACTGTTTAATGCATTTCATTGTATATACTGTATTTTAGTCAATGCCACTCAGACATGCTCGTCCTAATATTTATATTTTTTTATTCCATTCTTTTACATTTGTGTATTGTTAGATACTACTGCACTGTTGGAGCTAGGAAGACAAGCATTTTGCTACACCCACAATAACATTAGCTAAATATGTGTGACCCCAAAAAATTTGATTTGAATAGGACTGTAAAGTTCCCAAATGTAAGACCCCGTGGTGTTTCTATTTTTGCAGAAATCCATTCAAGTGTATTTTGTGGCTTTTGGCAAATTAGTTCTAATAATCAAAAGTCACTGTTCCAACTGCCTGTAAACACGCAGTCCTGTTCAACGTGAATGATGGCAGGCCCGTGTGGCAAATGGCTTGTTTGTATGAAGGCCTACTGTAGCTCTGATTGGCTATGGCGCACCGATCTGTGTAGACTCCAGTCCTTGACAAGACATGTTTTTATTCATTCTTTACTGCAGTGTCTATTTATTGTCCAAATGCACAGCCGCTTTCCCACTCTATATTGATATAGAATTTTCACAAATGCCTTAGTATACGTAATTCCCCAAAACTTCAACTAAGTGGTCGCTTGTCAGAAATGTTTTAAAAAGTGTAATTTCCTTCCTGGGAGGGTACTATATATGATCAGATTTGAATAAGAGCTCATGTTGCTAAAAATGCTGTCATTTCCACTTTAAGTGCAACAATTTCAAACACATACAGTGGGAAGAAAAAGTATGTGAATCCTTTGGAATTACCTGGATTTCTGCATACATTGGTCATAACATTTGATCTGATCTTCATCTAAGTCACAACAATAGACAAACAGTCTGCTTAAACTAATAACACAAACAATTATAATTTTTCATGTCTTTATTTAACACACCATGTAAACATTCACAGTGCAGGTTGGAAAAAGTATGTGAACCCTTGGATTTAATAACAGGTTGACCCTCCTTTGGCAGCAATAACCTCAACCAAACGTTTTCTGTAGTTGCGGATCAGACCTGCACAACGGTCAGGAGGTATTTTGAACCATTCCTCTTTACAAAACTGTTTCAGTTCCACAATATTCTTGGGATGTCTAGTGTGAACCCCTCTCTTGAGGTCATGCCACAGCATCTCAATTGGGTTGAGGTCAGGACTGACTGGGCCACTCCAGAAGGTGTATTTTCTTCTGTTCAAGCCATTCTGTTGTTGATTTACTTTTGGGTTGTTGTCCTGTTCTATCACCTAACTTCTGTTGAGCTTCAATTGGCGTACAGATAGCCTTACATTCTCCTGCAAAATGTCTTGATAAACTTGGGAATTCATTTTTCTGTCGATGATAGCAAGCTGTCCAGGCCCTGAGACAGCCCCAAAACATGATGCTCCATCCACCATACTTTACAGTTGGGATGAGGTTTTGATGTTGGTGTGCTGTGCATTTTTTTCTCCACACATATTGTTGCGTGTTCCTTCCTTCCAAACAACTCAACTTTAGTTTCATCGGTCCACAGAATATTTTGCCAGTAGTGCTGGAACATCCAGGTGCTCTTTTGCGAACTTCAGACGTGCAGCAATGTTTTTTTGGGCAGCAGTAGCTTCTTCCATGGTGTTCTCCCATGAACACCATTCTTGTTTAAAATCAAATCAAATGTATTTATATAGCCCTTCGTACATCAGCTGATATCTCAAAGTGCTGTACAGAAACCCAGCCTAAAACCCCAAACAGCAAGCAAAGCATGTGAAAGAAGCACGGTGGCTAGGAAAAACTCCCTAGGAAAAACTCCCTAGAAAGGCCAAAAACCTAGGAAGAAACCTAGAGAGGAACCAGGCTATGAGGGGTTGCCAGTCCTCTTCTGGCTGTGCAGGGTGGATATTATAACAGAACATGGTCAAGATGTTAAAATGTTAAAATGTTCATAAATGACCAGCATGGTCAAATAATAATAATAATCATCATAGTAGTTGTCGAGGGTGCAACAAGCACGTCCGGTGAACAGGTCAGGGTTCCATAGCCGCAGGCAGAACAGTTGAAACTGGAGCAGCAGCACGGCCAGGTGGACTGGGGACAGCAAGGAGTCATCATACCAGGTAGTCCTGAGGCATGGTCCTAGGGCTCAGGTCCTCCGAGAGAAAGACAGAAAGAGAGAAAGAGAGAATTAGAGAGAGCATATTTAAAGTCACACAGGACACCAGATAAGACAAGAGAAATACTCCAGATGTAACAGACTGACCCTAGCCCCCCGACACAAACTACTGCAGCATAAATACTGGAGGCTGAGACAGGAGGGATCAGAAGACACTGTGGCCCCATCCGATGATACCCCCGGACAGGGCCAAACAGGCAGGATATAACCCCACCCACTTTGCCAAAGCACAGCCCCCACACCACTTGAGGGATGTCTCCAACCACCAACTTACCATCCTAAGACAAGGCCGAGTATAGCCCACAACGATCTCCGCCATGGCACAACCCAAGGGGGGGGGCGCCAACCCAGACAGGAAGACCACGTCAGTGACTCAACCCACTCAAGTGACGCACCCCTCCCATGGACGGCATGGAAGAACACCAGTAAGCCAGTGACTCAGCCCCTGTAAAAGGGTTAGAGGCAGAGAATCCCAGTGGAAAGAGGGGAACCGGCAAGGCAGAGACAGCAAGGGCGGTTCGTTGCTCCAGCCTTTCCGTTCACCGTCACACTCCTGGGCCAGACTATACTTAATCATAGGACCTACTGAAGAGATAAGTCTTCAGTAAAGACTTAAAGGTTGAGACTGAGTCTGCGTCTCTCACATTGGTAGGCAGACCATTCCATAAAAATGGAGCTCTATAGGAGAAAGCCCTACCTCCAGCCGTTTGCTTAGAAATTCTAGGGACAATTAGGAGGCCTGCGTCTTGTGACCGTAGCGTACGTGTAGGTATGTACAGCAGGACCTAATCGGAAAGATAGGTAGGAGCAAGCCATGTAATGCTTTGTAGGTTAGCAGTAAAACCTTGAAATCAGCCCAGGAAGCCAGTGTAGGGAGGCTAGCACTGGAGTAATATGATCACATTTTTTGGTTCTAGTCAGGATTCTAGCAGCCGTATTTAGCACTAACTGAAGTTTATTTAGGGCTTTATCCGGGTAGCCGGAAAGTAGAGCATTGCAGTAGTCCAGCCTAGAAGTAACAAAAGCATGGATTAATTTTTCTGCGTCATTTTTGGACAGAAAATTTCTGCAATGTTACGTAAATGGAAAAAAGCTGTCCTTGAAACAGTCTTGATATGTTCTTCAAAAGAGAGATCAGGGTCCAGAGTAACGCCGAGGTCTTTCAGTTTTATTTGAGACGACTGTACAACCATCCAGATTAATTGTCAGATTCAACAGAAGATCTCTTTGTTTCTTGGGACCAAGAACAAGCATCTGTTTTGTCCGAGTTTAAAAGTAGAAAGTTTGCAGCCATCCACTTCTTTATGTCTGAAACACAGGCTTCTAGCGAGGGCAATTTTGGGGCTTCACCATGTTTCATTGAAATGTACAACTGTGTGTCGTCCGCATAGCAGTGAAATTTAACATTATGTTTTCGAATGACATCCCCAAGAGGTAAAATATATAGTGAAAACAATAGTGGTCCTAAAACGAAACCTTGAGGAACACCGAAATTTACAATTGATTTGTCAGAGGACAAACCATTCACAGAGACAAACTGATATCTTTCCGACAGATAAGATCTAAACCAGGCCAGAACTTGTCCATGAAGACCAATTTGGGTTTCCAATCTCTCCAAAAGAATGTGGTGATCGATGGTATCAAAAGCGGCACTAAGATCTAGGAGCACGAGGACAGATGCAGAGCCTCGGTCTGACGTCATTAAAAGGTCATTTACCACCTTCACAAGTGCAGTCTCAGTGCTATGGGGTCTAAAACCAGACTGAAGCGTTTCGTATACATTGTTTGTCTTCAGGAAGGCAGTGAGTTGCTGTGCAACAGCTTTTTCTAAAATTTGAGAGGAATGGAAGATTCGATATAGGCCGATAATTTCTGGGTCAAGATTCGGCTTTTTCAAGAGAGGCTTTATTACTGCCACTTTTAGTGAGCTTGGTGGATAGAGAGCCGTTTATTATGTTCAACATAGGAGGGCCAAGCACAGGAAGCAGCTCTTTCAGTAGTTTAGTTGGAATAGGGTCCAGTATGCAGCTTGAGGGTTTGGAGGCCATGATTATTTTCATCATTGTGTCAAGAGATATAGTACTAAAACACTAGTATCTCCCTTGATCCTAGGTCCTGGCAGAGTTGTGTAGACTCAGGACAATGGAGCTTTGGAGGAATACCCAGATTTAAAGAGGAGTCTAATTTGCTTTCTAATGATCATGATCTTTTCCTCAAAGAAGTTCATACATTTATTATTGCTGAAGTGAAAGCCATCCTCCATTTGCGAAGGCTGCTTTTTAGTTAGCTTTGCAACAGTATCAAAAAGACATTTCGGATTGTTCTTATTTTCCTCAATTAAGTTGGAAAAATAGGATGATCGAGCAGCAGTGAGGGCTCTTCGATACTGCACGGTACTGTCTTTCCAAGCTAGTCGGAAGACTTCCAGTTTGGTGTGGCGCCATTTCCGTTCCAATTTTCTGGAAGCTTGCTTCAGAGCTCGTGTATTTTCTGTATACCAGGGAGCTAGTTTCTTATGACAGATGTTTTTAATTTTTAGGGGTGCAACTGCATCTAGGGTATTGCGCAAGGTTAAATTGAGTTCCTCGGTTAGGTGGTTAACTGATTTTTGTCCTCTGACGTCCTTGGGTAGGCAGAGGGAGTCTGGAAGGGCATCAAGGAATCGTTGGGTTGTCTGAGAATTTATAGCACGACTTTTAATGCTCCTTGGTTGGGGTCTGAGCAGATTTGTTGCGATTGCAAACGCAATAAAATGATGATCCGATAATCCAGGATTATGAGGAAAAACATTAAGATCCACAACATTTATTCCGTGGGACAAAACTAGGTCCAGAGTATGACTGTGGCAGTGAGTAGGTCCAGAGACATGTTGGACAAAACCCACTGAGTCGATGATGGCTCCGAAAGCCTTTTGGAGTGGGTCTGTGGACTTTTCCATGTGAATGTTAAAGTCACCAAAAATTAGAATATTATCTGCTATGACTACAAGATCCGATAGGAATTCAGGGAACTCGGTGAGGAACACTGCATATGGCCCAGGAGGCCTGTAAACGGTAGCTATAAAAAGTGAGTGACTAGAAGCTCAAAAGACGAAAACGTCATTGTTTTTTTTGTTTGTAAATTGAAATTTGCTATCGTAAATATTAGCAACACCTCCGCCTTTGCCGGATACACGGGGGGTATGGTCACTAGTGTAACCAGGGGGTGAGGCCTCATTTAACACAGTAAATTCATCAGGCTTAAGCCATGTTTCAGTCAGGCCAATCACATCAAGATTATTATCAGTGATTAGTTCATTGACAATAACTGCCTTGGAAGTGAGGGATCTAACATTTTGAGATGTGAGGTATCACAATCTCTTTCAATAATGGCAGGAATGGAGGAGGTCTTTATACTAGTGAGATTGCTAAAGCGAACACCGCCATTTTTAATTTTGCCCAACCTAGATCGAGGCACAGACACGGTCTCAATGGGGAAAGCTGAGCTGACTGTGCTAGTGGCAGACTCCACTAAGCTGGCAGGCTGGCTAACAGCCTGCTGCCTGGCCTGCACCCTATTTCATTGTGGAGCTGGAGGAGTGTTTTACATATTGTAGACTCGTCAGAGATGTTAGCATCTTCCAGAGATTTCTTTAAGTCTTTAGCTGACACTCTAGGATTCTTCTTAACCTCATTGAGCATTCTGCACTGTGCTCTTGCAGTCATCTTTGCAGGATGGCCACTCCCAGGGAGAGTAGCAGCAGTGTTGAAATTTCTCCATTTAAAGACAATTGTTGCTTTACATAAAGCTGGAAAGGGTTCCACGGTAAGGCAACAATTGTCACAATCGTTTTGAGAGACGGACCAAGGCGCAGCGTGATTAGAGTTCCACATATTTTATTTAGTGAAACTTAAACAATAAACAAACAACCGTGAAGTAATGTAGTGCTACAAAACACTAACACAAATATCCCACAACCCAGGTGGGAACAATGGAGAATTAGAGACAACGAACATCAGCTGCCTCTAATTGGGAACCATACCAAGAGCACCAACATAGAAATGAAAAGACTAGAACACCCCCTAGTCACGCCCTGACCTACAACACCATAGAGAACCAAGGGCTCTCTATGGTCAGGGCGTGACAACAATTCTTAATCTTAGGTCTTCTGGGATTTCTTTTGTTCGAGGCATGGTTCACATCAGGCAATGCTTCTTGTGAATAGCAAACTCAAATTTTGTGAGTGTTTATGGGGCAGGGCAGCTCTAACCAAAATCTCCAATCTCGTCTCATTGATTTGACTCCAGGTTAGTTGACTCCTGACTCCAATTATCTTTTGGAGAAGTCATTAGCCTAGGGGTTCACATACTTTTTCAAACCTACACTGTGAATGTTTAAATTATGTTTCAATATAGACAAGAAAAATACAATAATTTGTGTTTAAGTGCACTGTGTTTGTCTATTGTTGTGACTTAGATGAAGATCAGATATAATTTAATATCAAATCTATACAGAAATCCAGGTAATTCCAAAGGGTTCACATACTTTTTCTTGCCACTGTAAGTTATTAACAGAGCGATGGCTAACAGCAAGCGCGCTGCAGTCAAAAACACAGTCCCACTCACCAGGTGATGATCTTTTGAAAGTTAACTTCTTGTTGATAGTTATTCTTCAAAGGGAAAAGCAAATTAGCAACAACATCCTCTTTGATAATACCTTCTGCAGCCACTGCAAACTAGCCGACAACAAAAGCCATCTAGCTAGACTGTGGGAAAACTACTGCTATCTATTGCTCAGTGACCTGTTAGCCTTCAAGAAGGCAGAAGTTTCCATATGTTTTAGAAAAAAACTGTCCCACCCATTAAGTAAAAATATGATTGGTTGATTCCACTGTCACTCCAAACTTTTCGTTAATAGGACTCCCGAGTTGTGCAGCGGTCTAAGGCACTGAATCTCAGTGCAAGAGGTGTCGCTATAGTACCTGGTTCGAATCCAGGCTGTATCACATCTGGCTGTGATTGGGCAGCGCACAATTGGCCCAGAGTTGTCTGGAGTTAGGCTGTCATTGTAAATGAGAACAGATGTGCCTAAAGGTTAAATAAAAAAAGAATACAGTTCAATGGCAGATGCCTTTATCTAGCTTCTGATGGCCTAGCCAATGGCTGACTTAGCTAGCTAGATTTATTTCCCCAGAGACCAGAAAAAAAGAAACAAATTGGATCTTGATTGGATCTTTTTTTTCCACTTCATTGTTAACCCTTTCCTTTCCAACAAAAACTGAAGAGATTAAATCAGAACATTGAAAATAATTGAATTATCATTATATTTTATAAATCCTTAACCTTTCTCTGAAGGCGTAAAAGTCCCTATCAAGGCACAAGGCGAGACCCAAATGCAGATACAGGAGGCAGATGGTTGGAGTCTTACAATGTTTATTAATCCAAAGGGGTAGGCAAGAGAACGGTCATGGACAGGCAAAAAGGTCAAAACCAGATCAGAGTCCAGGAGGTACAGAGTGGCAGACAGGCTCATGGTCAAGGCAAGCAGAATGGTCAGGCAGGCAGGTACAAAGTCCAGAAACAGGCAAGGATCAAAACCCAGAGGACAAGAAAACCGAATGCAAAAAGCAGGAGAACGGTCAAACCGCTGGTTGACTTGGAAACATACAAGATGAACTGGCACAGAGAGACAGGAAACAGGGATAAATACACTGGGGAAAATAAGCAACACCTGGAGGGGGTGGAGACAATCACAAGGACAGGTGAAACAGATCAGGGAGTGACAGTCCCATTGTTCCCCACTGTGTTAGAGTAGTAATAGTTTGTATAGTGTCTCTATTTTCCCCCCCTGCATGCATTTTTTTGTCACTATTTTCAATGTATAAAGAATCAATATGCTCTGAAATATGAATACAGAAATACCGGACATTTTGAACTAACTTTGGTGGTGATTTGACAAAATTACAATCATGGTCTTGAATTGGACTCAAATTTTTTGGGTTTAGGTCTTGACTCGGTCTCGCTCCCCCAACGCATTATCAGTACGCAAAAATATAACATTTTATAGTATGTGAATTTTCTAAAATCGAGTATAGTTTACATGCCAGGGTGTTATAGGCTACTCATTTTGGCTCTTTGTCTATAGTAGAATTCAATACACATGTTTCCACAATGCATTGGAATAGGTGGGCTGCGAGTGATGAAGCCCTAGTTCTCTTCAAGTTGCCAAACAACAAAACTAGGCTACTTAATTGGGAAGATGCCGAATAGCGAAGGTTTTGCAGTGGTGTTCAAATGTAGGCTGGGTAGTATTTGTTCTCCTTACAATTATCACAAGTATTGCATCGTAGGCTACATTTTGAAAACAAAGTATTTTTTATTTACCCAAAGTGGACTGTTCTCATTGAATAGGCCTAGTGTTTCTTGTTCTCTTGGCCTTCAGAGCTTTTTAACTAAATACTAAGCCATCTTTTGATTTCTGAATGTGTCGGCACCAGGGACTCAGGATGTGGCTGTGTGATGTCATGTTAATCAGGCCTTTTGAATTGAACATATGCATTGTTTGAATTTTGTAGGCTACCTATTTAATTATTTCATTTATGGATCAAGCCTTAGCGTCACTCTGTTCCCAATGATCAGTGCTTTAGTTTATTATGTTGCTGTCCAGCGGTTCTGAACTTTCTTCTGTGCAAACGCCTTTTGATTTGAACATTTGAAAAGTGTTTGTGTACTGCATCTTTCTTTTTCCCAACGAGGTTAAGCCAAAACCACACCCCATTATTCAGACGGGCGTTCTACAACGCTTTGAGCGCTCTCCAATCCAGAAGTGAATATCATGTAGATAGAAATTTCAGTCACTAATTAATAATGTTTGCCCTTGTATTTCAAGATTGAAAAATATAATAACATAATGTCGTGGACCGAGCTAGCCATTAACATCCCTTAACGCTCAAAGACAGATTCAATGGCTGTAGAATAGAGTATTCGACTGAATGATTAGCTAATAAATATTTGAGAAATTATGATTAATGAGCATATGCTTTAACCTGATAATAGACTACTAATGATAATATAACAACTTCAAATACCAAGCTAGTAACGTTAAGTAGCCTTGGTTAACTTAGCTGACCTTCAATTGAGGGAATTCAGCAGAGCTCTGAGACATTTTTACAACTCATTGAAACTCTGAAAATAAATACATGGGCAAATGTTACCAAACATGATAATAGACCTGCATTACAGTAGGCAGCTAATTGTTAAATTACACTTTCCATCCTTACCTTGCAAGGTCCCTGTCTCTGCGCTGATTGCCTGTGAGTGAGACAACGCTAGCTAGCCAATGGGAGCGTAGTAGAACGCCGGGTGTGGTTTTGGCTTAACTGCAATGGGAAAAAGAAAGGCATGTGTGTACTAGTTTATATGATTTAGTTTATATATGTTACAGCACTTTGGTCTCACTGATGTTGAAATGGATCCAAGTTATCTGTTTCTGTCTTCAATCCATTTTAAATAGGATAGATGGGCTAAAAGGGATACGTTATAGGTTGAATGTGATAGTCTGCCTATAATCGGCCTCTAACTCCAGGGACTGTGCTGTCAGACCTTTAATAGAAAACAGGGTGGACAAACTGATATCCTCAATGGCTGTGTATTCATTATAGATCATAAGGGGAAGTTCACAGGCCATGCTAGGGGGCTATAGTTCTCACCTTTACACTTAGTCAGGTATTTGAGTTTTTCTACCCCCCCCTACGCAAACATTTGAAACGGTGAACTAAAAGGAACGTTTTAGTATGTGGGCCTGTAAACAAAGTGATATTGTGATAGTCACTGTCAAGTCGTAAGAGTAGCAGTCAGAGCCTTTTCCAAAATCTCATGCACCTAATGACATGTGGTTAGTAGATTTGTGTTTGTTGATGTGAGCTGGTTTATTACATTGTCAAAAAATGTTTATTACATTTGATAAACACTCCTACTACAGATGTAGGATCTTAATTTGATGACTCTTTTGTTGCTGAGAATTGTCCTGCCCGATTGACATAAATTCACTGAAAACTGCACTTACCCTGCGTTCATAACAAAGTGGAAAGGTGGTATTTTCCACATATGTCTGGGAAAAGTCCACTTGAACACCCCTCCAACTGGTAATTACTAGTGGGAAACTCGTCTATCATCCCTGACCTCCGACTTCTCCCACATGTTGACCTCTTGAAACTCCTGTCAATTTGGTGAAAGCCTATGTTATCTCAACGGGTAAAATAACAATTTTCACCATGATTTAACTTCTACGTGATCGGTCTGTGAAATCAGGATATTGTGTAGGAACTATAGCTATATAGTTCTGTCACTGGAGATAGGGGATAACACACCATCACATTTCATAAAGCTTATAAAAACAATTACCTGCACTCCAGATCAGCCAATAGATGGTATGGGTATACTTGTCTGGAACACATCCATCCGTCTACAGAACCCGTCAAGTATGCGAAGAGTGTGCAAAGCTGTCGTCAAGGCAAAGGGTGGCTACTTTAAAGAATCTCAAATATAAAATATATTTTGATTTGTTTAACACTTTTCTGGTTATGTCACAGCATTCATCGTCTTCAGAAGAAATAGAAAAGTCCTCGTCAGAAAAGGTAGACCAATACGCAGCGGAGGTCGTGTTCATCTTTGAATTTAATAAATCTCTAACGTGAACACGATACAAAAAACACCGATAGTGCAACAGTTTTACAGGCTACAAAACACGCAATGCAAAAACAATCTCCCACAATTAGACAAACAAACACACCCAACTAATATAGGACTTCCAATCAAAGGCAACACCACACAGCTGCCTTCAATTGGAAGTCCACCCCAATTAACCAAACATAGACATACAACTAACTAGATAACACATAGAAATACATAAACACAGACCATAACCCAAAAACCCGGAAATACTAAATCAAACACCCTATTTTCCAAAACACCACCCCGAACCACATAAAACAAATACCCTCTGCCACGTCCTGACCAAACTACAATACCAATTGACCTTATACTGGCCAGGACGTGACAGGTTACTACATGATTCCATATGTGTTATTTCATAGTTTCTATTTCTTCACTAGTATTCTACAATGTAGAAAATAGTCAAAATAAAGAAAAACCCTGGAATGAGTAGGTGTGTCCAAACTGTTGAATGATACTGTATTTATATTATTTAACAATGTAAATCATAGGAATTTGTGGTTTTGAGTGGATTATTCCTTTAAATGCAACAACAAAACATTATTTCTAAAACATAATCTATTAATATGGTTTTTGACACTGTAATTTGTTAGTGAGCATGATACCTGTACATTTAGTTTATGGTTGACACAGCTTGTATGCCATTAGCCAATCGCCATTAGCCAAGTTCAAAGCATGTGCATTTATCCAACTTGTATTTATTACTTCACAACTGAAAATTGCCACCTTCCCTCTTGGTTATGAACACAACATAGCACATGGTTATATTAACATTGCATTTTTCATGTTCACTACCTTTGTCCAGCTAATAGCCTAACTGCTGATCAAGCAACATTGTGGACTAAATGTTAAATCTTTTTGCTGCAGGATTATTTAGCTATGACAATAGTGTGCAAATTAATATTCTACACGTGTACAGCAAATATGTCTGTATTGTGAATGATGTCCTCTTTTTACCCCTCCTAAATGTGACCTTTCCTTTAAAGGTGCTTTAGGCAAAGTGTCAGAGTTGTGAACAAATGGAGCTAATAGCTAGACAAAGAGTACAATAAAGACAGTTGTTCTCTAAGGGGCCTCCCCCACGGTGTTTTGTTTTTTATTGTTCACCTCCCTCCAAAAAATCTGTCTGTTTCTGCAGAACAACACATTTATTGGCGCGATCCGATCCCAGGAACGGAAACTACTTTACATGACAAGAAAGAAGTCTGGAACACAAACAATGGTGGCTGTCTTGAAATATGGCAACAGGGTCTCACCTTTGGCTCTGTGTGCTTTTCTCCCCCTGCCTTATTTACGTAAGCAAGGTTGTGCTCCCTGCTCTCTCGAGGCGTTGCAGGAAGCCCAAACCTGAGGTAGAATCAAGGGTAAACACACAGCATTAGACCCCCAGTGTGATCCTTATCGGAGATCCCCGAGCTGAGAGCACCATGCACTCAGCTTGCCACTTCCCCCTCCTGTGGAGACATGCTGACCTATGGAACTCTTTGGCATCCTCGCTGAAGTCAGCCAACGTGGAACTACTACTTGGTTGTCTTCATTAGGGCACACCGTAACAAAATATTTTACAACGGAAAACAAAATTGATTGTTTCTTAGTTTCATGTTTTATTGTTACATGTACATGTCTTTCTTGCAAGCTCTTTCCCAAAAAATGCAGAAATCAATATCAGTAGTACTGTAAAAAAAAAGTGAAGTAGAACAAAGACACGAGAAACAGAAAGAAGAAGAACACAAGAAAAGTAAGCTATATACAGGATCAGTTTCAGGGTCAGTGCCAATACCATATTTACAATGTGCAGGGATGCTGGAGAGGTAGATATGTACAGTATAGGGGTAAAGTAACTAGGCGTCAGGAGATATATGATAAACAGAGTAGCAGCAGTGTATATGATGATTGTATGTGAGTGTGTGTTCTTGTGTGTAGAGTCAGTATGAATGTGTGTGCGTGTTGTGTGTGTGAGCAAATTAAGTGTGTGTGTGTGTGTGTGTGTGTGTGTGTTGGAGTGTCAGTGTGAGTGTGTAGTCCTGTGAGTGTGCATAGAGTCAGTGCAAAAGTAAAAAATAAAATAGAAGGGTCAATGCAGATAGTCTCTGTAGCCATTTTGGTAGCTATTTATCAGACGTATGGCTTGGGGATAGAAGCTTTTTCAGGAGCCTGCTGGTGTCAGACTTGTTGCTTGCTGTACGGAAGCAGAGTACAGTCTATGGCGTGGGTGGCTGGAGTCAAACAATTTTCTGGGCCTTTCTTTCACACTACCTGATATAGAGGTCCTGGATGGCAAGGAGCTGGGCCCAGTGATGTACAGGGCTGTCCACACCACCCTCTGTAGCCATACAAAGCAGTGATGCAGCCAGTAAAGTGGCTCTCAATGGTGCAGCTGTAGAACTGTGTGTGTGGACCATTTTAAGTCCTTAGTGATTTGGACACAAGGAACTTGACAGCTCGACCCACTCCACTGCAGCCCGACGATCAGCTCCTTGGTCTTACTGACGTTGAGGGAGAGGTTGTTTTCCTGACACCATACTGCCAGGTCACTGACTTCCTCCCTGTTGGCTGTCTCATGGTTACTGGCGATCAGGCCTATCACATCCATGTCGTCAGCAAACTTAATGATGGTGTTGGAGTCGTGCGCTGCCACGCAGTCATGGGTGAACAGGGAGTACCGGAAGGGACGTTCTGAGAATGCGCCCTGGAATAACGTCCGGTCCCGTGGCCTTGAGAGTATTGACCTCATTAAAAACTTTACTCGGGTCGGCCTCGGAGAGCGAGATCACCCAGTCCCCTGGGTCGCTAAGGGCCCTCATGCACGGCTCATTGTTATTTTTGTCGAAGCACGCATTGAGTTCGTCTGGTAGAGAGGCATCGTTGGACAGATCATGGCTGGGTATTCCTTTTTAATCTGTAATTGACAGTCAGATATAGTCCCCTCCCCTCCTTGTTTCAGTCCGCTGTCTTCAGTTTGGTGCTTAATGAATACCGCCGGGACTCATTATCAGATTTTATTGTTGTTGTCAAAATGTAGGCTACATGTATTATTGTAGTTTATCGATAAAGCCCACTATTGTGAGTCAACATGATTATTGTTGAACATGCAGTACATCAAGACAGTCCCTAATCATAGAATAGGATAGGACACAAATGGATAGGATAAGCAAGGAAAGTATAGGGTATAGAATAGGATATGAAAGGATAGGATGGGATAAGAAAAGAAAGGAAAGGATAGGGTTTAGGATAGTATAGGAAACGATATCGTAGAACAGTAAAACATTTTTATTGTCCCTGAGGGGGAACATTTTCTAGGACTCACAGTAGGCCTACTGCTGTAAACAAACAAATACAGCAGCACAGGTGTCCAGGTTGCTACCAGGCAGAAGACGGTACATCGTACAACATGAACATTTGGCTAATTTACTGTGGAAGGGTGTTTTTACGGAATAACATTCATTGCTAAATGAGTCCCAAACATGTGGCAGGGACATCATGCTCTCCCTGGAGAGATATGGACAATCATGCCTTGGGACAAAAGACAAACATGATTTCTCTGTGACACCTGTCACCTCTGCGTGAATCCCCTTCCATCATTAGGGAGTTGTGGTTTGACCTTGTTAACATGACATCCTCCCCAGTCCCCACATGGCCCTGCCACCTTGTCTCTCTGGTACCTCGTCCCAAATGGCACCGGAACAGCCATTTGGGGTCGCATACTCTGATTCCACACAACCTCAAAGTTCTTCCACAGTTTACAATGAGACCACAAGACCTTTGAGACGGGTGCTTACTCATCTTCTTCTTTTGTCTCCGAAACTGGAAGGTATTCCCCTTTCTGTGTTTTTTATCCCTCTCTCCTTCGTTCCTTTTTTCCTCTCTGTCTTCGTCCCTGTCCCTCTTATCTAAGAATGCTAAGATGTATTGATGTGAATATTTATTAATCCAGCGAGGGACTGCATGCATTGCTGAATGCTTACACCAGTCTGGCTTGTAGTGATATTACAAACACAGCTCATTGTCGCTACCCAGAGGCTAGAAGAGGCAGAGTACAGCATTGAACAATAGGATGCTAAATCAATTATTTCCAAAGTTGTTTGCAGTGTGATACACCTAAAATCTTTTTTTTTCAAAACATTTTTATGACCCTCCAAATGAACATAATTATTTTTCGATTTTCTTGTAACTTAAAGCCACAAATCCACAGGATTTCCTGCTGATCAATTACGATAGCCTATATGTAACTGGTGTGAAATGGCTAGCTAGTTACCAGTGCGCGCTGGTAGCGTTTCAATTGGTGACGTCACTCACTCTGACACCTTGAAGTAGTTGTTTCCCTTGCTCTGCAAGTGCCGTTGCTTTTGTGGAGCCATAGGTAACAATGCTTCATGGGAGGCAGATGTCGATGTGTTCCTGGTTCAAGCCCAGGATGGAAGCAACACTGTTACATGTAAATGGATTTTAGCCCATTTTTCTCCCCAATTTCATGATACCAATTGGTAGTTACGATCTTGTCTTATCGCTGCAACTCCCCAACGGGCTCAGGAGAGGTGAAGGTTGAGACATGCATCCTCCAAATCATGACCCGCCAATCCGTACTGCTTCTTAACACACTGCTCGCTTAACCCGGAAGCCAGCCGCACCAATGTGTCGGAGGAAACATCGTTCGACTTATGCCCGAAGTCAGCTTGAAGGTGCCTGGCACGCCACAAGGAGTTGCTAGAGGGTGATGAGCCAAGGAAAGCCTCCTGGTCAAATCCTCCCCTAATCCCAGATGGTGCTGGGCCAATTGTGCGCCACCCTATGGGGCTACACAGCCGGCTGTGTAGTGGCGCCTTAGCACTGCAATGCAGTGCCTTAGACTGCTACTCCTCTCGGGAGGCCCACATAGATGGATTTTTTAAGAATAAACATTGTAAATGTCTCATTAAATCAGTACAGGTTAGGCCTATCTCAGTCAGTCAAGAGTAGCCAAGTAGTTTTCAGACATTTTCAGACAACATGACACAGATGACAGGTCACACAACAGATAGAGCCATTTACACCACACGCTATAGATCTGACATCACAATATGAAGGTCCACCATGCCCAAACAATCTTATTCATTTGGATCTAAAAGGGGAAATGTATCCTAGATCAGCACTCATACTCTAAGAAGCTTTGTGAATACAGGCCCAGATATGATGGGACAGCCAGTCAGAGGGTACTTGGTTCTCAGTAGAAAGAAAAAGCAACACACTGCTACCATCTCCTGGAAGCTGTGAAGCACTACAGGCTTGGGCACCTGCTGGTTAGAGGAAGGCCCTGTTTGAATACATCCTTCCTTCCATCCTTTTGCCCTTCCTTGAAGTAATCACTGATCTAACATCAATGGCTTATCACCAATCTAACATCAAGATTTCCACTACATTAATTCCACCAATTCACATAAGCTCAAGGGAGGAAGGATGCATGTTATGAGTATTTGAACAAGGCCCATACCTGAATAGGAAAGGATCCCAATCTTCCTATTGGTTGCTCTAGCACCAATATCACCAAACTTATGGGTTAGTATATGCTGACAGACCATGTGCTGATAGACCATGCTGCCTTTTGACATGGTTTACTTCCCAAATGGTACCGTATTCCCTATAGTTCACTACTTTTGACTAGAGCCTGGCATAGGGTCTGCCGCGGTGCAGCACTGCTGGATGGAGAGCAATTTAGGTTTAAGTGCCTTGCTCAAGGGCTCAATGGCATTGGTTTGTACCTGGGATCAGATACCACAACCTGGCCTCAAGGCAATTCGTAGGATTTGGGATGTACATTCGTATCCCTTCATTTAGTATAATATGTTACCTTACGTTATGAATGGAATAGTGGTGGTAAAATATTATACAAATACTTCTTACCCAATCCATTATACAATATCATACTTTCGTTTCTGTCTTAAGTAAAGATGCAGTCCGGGATTTTAAGCACTTACAAATTCTTGTATGAATTGGAATTAGTAACATATCATAAGAATTGCAAAAAGAAATGTGCAGGAGGTAACATACGAAATGGATAACGTGGTACACAATTGTGCACAATTTTCAATGAACCGTTTTGACTCGTGAGCACTACTTTCAAAACTACTGGCTGAAATTATACAAAATCACTGGAGCATCATTTTAAGTAACCAGACCATTAATCCATTCGTAATTTAACATAACATATCATACTAAATGGAGGGATACACATTTACGCAACATATCCTATGTCTGTTTAATGTGGTCAGGCTGGACATCAGCACCCCTGCTGCTATCAGTTCAATTCCCTTTTTTTTTTTTTTTTTTTTTTAATCGCCTGGCCCTTGGCTAGAACCAGCAACCGTTGCCACCCTCCTTATGACATACAGACATATTCCCATCCTGTGTCTTTGGTAGATTTGAGGGAGGGCACTTGAGTGATCACTGCTCATTACAAGACACTAATCAGTAACCTAAGGTATAAACAACTGTAGAGTTACCAAATTATGGTAGCTTTCCCAAAACCCTGGTTGGAGGAATTTTGCAACTCTTGACTGAGAGAGGGTTATCTGTTAGATCCTATCCTTCTCTGGGACAGCTGAACATGCCCCACTGCACCCCCACTCACCCCCCTAAATCACAACAATAAATACTGAATATTTAGCCTACTCAGCCAGTGCATGAGTGCACAAATTAAAATATCAACATTGCTTTTACATAGGCCGCTTGACTCTTATAATCGTGTGCTTACACATTGTTCCATAGTCTACTCACAACTGTGATAGGCTTGATGGTATAACACATATAATATGTTTTCTTTATATGATTTAGATGTGCAAACATTCGAATCCCCTCACTTCTCAATTAAACACGGTAAAACTATGTTTAATATCAGGCTATAGGCTACACATAAGGCTTAGTTCTGATTTGATCTGCAGCTACACAGTTGTAACTAGCCTAGTTCAAGTCTACAATGCTGTCTGTCCAATTGACTAAACCTTTTTGGAATAATATATTCACATGAATCTTCATATCATAAGAAAATTAGCCAGGCTACCGATTTCATTCGATTTTGACGTATATTGGTCTTTCTGTAGCCTACAAGAATCCCAATTTGTGCACCAGCTCTGGTGTGCTGTCTTTGAATGGGAGAAGACTGTAATTGATGGGTGAATTGGAAAGCGTGGCGGGGTGAGTTGTTTGTTTATCTATCTAAATACGGATTTAGGCTATAGCTAACCACTACTGTGTATAAGAAATATTGAAAATGCGTCAGTGATTTAAACACAGACTTTCCATCTTCCGTTTTGGGTAGGTTTATTTTACGCTCAACTTTACGCTCGTAAGTGCGTTTTCGGTCGGTGGATGTGTCAGTCAGCGTCTCTGACGCGAGAAGTGGCGCATCGCAGCCATCAGGACTATCGGGTTATGAACAATTCGGTGTTTTTCATGCAAGATACCCTCTGTTGTCCCGCGGATTAATGCGATCGTCGTCGGTTGCATGCTGGAAAGCGATGGGGAATTGATAGATAAAACAGTTGCCTATTATTATGATAAACGGAGACGCTCCTCCCAACGCCGTATATTTGTTGTATATGCAGAAATGAGGCAGGGGGCGGAATGTCGCCGCAGAAACATTGGGTTTTGGCCAAACATCACACTGTTTCAGTCCATTATTGACGTTAAATCGTGGGTTTGCGTTGCTTTTGGTGCAAAATTACCGAATTGAGCGAATTTTGCCAGAGAAATGCAGCTTGCTTGAAGACACCCCAGATATCGGTTGGCTGCTGCCATGACAGGCAGAGGTCTCCTCTCGACCACGGCTTCGCCGGTTGGAGAATAAACAGGTTGATTGGGACGTGGTCTCAGCTGCTGAACTGCCGATGTCGGATGTTATTATTAGTGGAGCCTGATCCTGTAAATATAAACGCAAACATACAGTAATTCGGGAAAAACTCAGGGAAAATGTCTTCGCGTTCTGCATTACAGTCTGGAAACGACAGGGGCACGGACCATGTAAGTGCAATAATTATTCCCATAATTTGAGTGTCTATGCAGAAATTATACATCCTATGTAGAGTATAGAAATATGGTTCATAACTTGGGGCTTTGCATTCACCATATTTATTTGTAATGCATAGGCCTAATTATTATATGGTGTGCATTTGGTTGTTAAAAAAAGGAGCCTGGGTATGAGAGTGGGTGGAAATTTAGCATAGCAGATTATCTCAAAATGGGCCGTATCATTGAACGTCTAAACAGCAAAAGAGCTGATGGCTGTAGGCAAATCCATCCACATACGGTAACACTCCGTGGATATGCGCAGAAGCTCATACTAAGAACCGTCACCTCATATTATAGCTGTATAGATAGTGATGTCACTTATTGCCCGTGTATTCCCCTTGTGTGGTGAAACCTCGTTATGACTGGCATACTGTCGCACCTACAACCATTCGGAATAATAAAAACGAGAAAAAGTCTTTAAGATAACTGTTTTCAATTATTGCATACAATGTTGTGCAAAATTCTATCCATTGCTGGGTATAGCGGCACACTATCCAGAGCTATGGGTGTAACAGCGGAGCGCCATCTGCTAGGCTACAGCTTCAACTGTAGCCAGTAGCAGTAGGGCCTGCACAAGCAACAATGGGTGTGTGTGTGTGTGTGTGTGTGTGCGCATTATTTTTGTATCTCCATCTATCTATGAAGGCCTATCTAATATGCATAGCCTAATATGCACTTTGGGGGTTCCTCTTTAGATGTGATTCCATATATAGTGATTTCTCTGCTGAAATTATGTGTGTTTATCGAGGACCTGTCTGATGAAGCAATCTGTTATTATTCCCAGGCCCAAATCTGTGTGTGGAGACCATGACCGCATTACAAATGGCACCCTATTCACCATATAGTGCACTACTTTTGACCAGAGCCCAATGGGCTTCTTCACTGTATATACTGAACAAAAATATAAATGCAGTATGCAACAATTTCAATGATTTTACGGAGTTACAGTTCACATAAGGAAATAAGTCAGTTCAAATACATAAATTAGGCCCTAATCTATGGATTTCACATGACTGAGCAAGGTGCCATGGGTGGGCCTGGCTCCAAGTGGGTGGGCCTATGCCCTTCCAGGCCCACCCATGGCTGCGCCCCTGCTGAGAATGAGTTTTTCCCCCACAAAAGGGCTTTATTACAGACAGAAATACTCCTCAGTTTCATCAGTTGTATGGTTGGCTGGTCTCAGACAATCCCTCAGCTGAAGAAGCCAGATGTGGAGGTCCTGGGCTGGCGTGATTACACGTGGTCTGGGTTGTGAGGCCGGTTGGACGAACTGTCAAATTCTCTAAAATGATGCTGGAGGTGGCTTATGGTAGAGAAATTAACATTACATTCTCTGGCAACATCTCTGGTGGACATTCCTGCAGTCAGCATGCCAATTGTGCACTCCCTCAAAATTTGAGACATCTGTGGCATTGTGTTTTGTTACAAAACTGCACATTTTAGAGTGGCCTTTTATTGTCCCCAGCACAAGGTGCACCTGTGTAATGATCGTGCTGTTTAACCAGCTACTTGATATGCCACACCTGCCCTGTGGATGGATTATCTTGGCAAAGGAGAAATGCTCATTAACAGGGATGTAAAAAAAATGTGTGTACAACATTTGAGCGAGAGAAGCTTTTTGTGCAAATGGAAAACTTCTGAGATCTTTTATTACAGCTCATGAAACATGGGACCAACACTTTACATGTTGCATTTATATTTTTGTTCAGTATAGTTAACTACTTTTGACCAGATTTTCCCTATTCAAAGGTAGTGCACTATAAAGGGAATATTGTGCCAGTTGGAGCACACTCCATATCCCCTCTTCCTCTACTCTCACCAATCACCACCCCTCTGATGTTCCTTCATCTCAGTCCAGTTGGGAATGGTGAGGCAGGGGAATTATACAACCCCCCGACCCCCAAAACATTGTAGAATAATAGTAAAGACATCAAACATATACAGTGCATTCTGAAAGTATTCAGACCCCTTGACTTTTTCCACATTTTGTTACGTTAGAGCTGTATTCTAAAATGGATTAAATAAAACACGTCTTTAGCAATTTACATACAATACCCCATAATGACAAAGTGAATACAGGTCTTTTGAAATTTTAGCAAATTTATAAAAAAAAAAACAGAAATACCTTAACTTATGTATTCAGACCCTTTGCTATGAAACTTGAAATTGAGCTCAGGTGCATCCTGTTTCCATTGATCATCCTTGATGTTTCTACAACTTGATTGGAGTTCTCCTGTGGTAAATTAAATTGATTGGACATGATTTGGAAAGGCACGCACCTGTCTAGATAAGGTCCCACAGTTGACAGTGTATGTCAGAGCAAAAACCAAGCCATGGGGTTGAAGGAATTGTCCATAGAGCACGGAGACAGGATTGTGTCGAGGCACAGATCTGGGGAAGACTACCAAAACATTTGTGCAGCAAGAACACAGTGGCCTCCATCATTCTTAAATGGAAGAAGTTTGGAAACACCAAGACTCTATCTAGAGCTGGTCATACGGCCAAGCTGAGCAATCGGGGGAGAAGAGCCTTGGTCAGGGAGGTGACCAAGAACCCAATGGTCACTCAGATAGAGCTCTAGAGTTCCTCTGTGGAGATGGGAGAACCTTCCAGAAGGACAACCATCTCTGCAGCACTCCACCAATCAGGTCTTCATGCTAGAGTGGCCAGAAGAAAGCCACTCCTCAGTAAAAGGCACATGACAGCCCACTTGGAGTTTGCCAAAAGGCACCTAAAGACCCTCAGACCATGAGAAACAAGATTCTCTGGTCTGATGAAACCAATATTGAACTCTTTGGCCTGAATGCCAAGAGTCACGTCTGGAGGAAGCCTGGCACCATCCCTACGTTGAAGCATGGGGGTGGCCGCATCATCATGCTGTGGGGATGTTTTTCTGCGGCAGGGATTAGGAACTGGTCAGGACCGAGGAAAAGATGAACAGAAGGAAGTACAGAGAGATCCTTGATGAAAACCTGCTCCAGAGCTCACAGGACCTCAGACTGGGGTCGAAGGTTCACCTTCCAACAGGACAACAACCCCAAGCACACAGCCAAGACAATGCAGGAGTGGCTTCGGGACAAGTCTCTGAATGTTCTTGATTGGCCCAGCCAGAGCCCGGACATAAACCTGATTGAACATCTCTGGAGAGACCCGCAACACTCCCCATCCAACCAGACGGAGGTTTAGAGGATCTGCAGAGAATAATTGGAGAAACTCCCCAAGTACAGGTATGCCAAGCTTGTTGCATCATCCCCAAGAAGACTCAAGGCTGTCATCGCTGCCACAGGTGCTTCAACAAAGTACTGAGTAAAGGGTCTGAATACTTATGTAAATGTCATATTTCAGATTTTTTTTGTTTATACATTTGCTAAAATGTCCAAAAACCTGTTTTTGCTTTGTCATTATAAGGCTATAACCTAACAAAATGTGGAAAAAGTCAAGGAGTCTGAATACTTTCCGAAGGCACTGTACATCAGTCCGAAATCTCCAAGAAGATTAACTCTATCATCCTGTGTGCATCCAGTACATAGTTTTCTCCTCATTTTATCTTTCCTTGATTCCTTGCTTTCTCTCTCCTCACTTGCTCAAACCGCGTTGGAGGAGATGATCCGAGGTCCCTCCCCTCTGCTCTTCTCTTCCAATGTGTTTTGAGAAGGAGGCGAGGAGAGAGGGCACTGTTTTACATTCCGGGGGTTGGTGAATAAGGGGTTGGGAAAGGATGGTGGGGAAGGCAGAGAGAAGGAGGACATGCTAAGGGGATGGAAGTTACGCCTCAGGGCTCGAGACTGGCCAGGGACCACTGTGCCTGCATCTACTTTCTTTCTCTCTCTCTCTCTCGTTCTGTCTCTCTCTCTTTCTCTGTGTTGCTCTCTCTCTCCCTTCCTGCCTCTCTCTCTCTTTCTCTCACTCTCTTCATTTTTCTCTGTCCTTTCTCTGGTATCTCATTCCCTCTGTTTTGGGCCCTGCTTCTGTTTGGTCACATGACAAGGAGCTGCATCCGACTAAAACACATTTATCTATGTTCCTGTAAAAAAAAACACACCGTTTTTTTTTTTCATCTTACGCTTTGCTGCCTACCTAACTGAAAATTAGCCATAACTCAAGCTTTGGACTGAATCTTCACAGCACCTAGGTCGAAAGCTATTGGGTTCTGGAATGGAGCACCTACCAGCATGTGATGCATACCAGACCTGGGTTCAAATTCTATTTTGAAATTATTTTAAATACTTTAGCTGTGCTTGATTGAGCTTACCTCTTGCAATGGAACCAACGCAGTCTAAAGCAAACGCTCAAACCCTGGTTTTATGAAAACTAGCTCAGTACATTTTTTACATTTACATTTTAGTCATTTAGCAGACGCTCTTATCCAGTGCGACTTACAGTAGTGAATACATACATTTCATTTCATGCATTTTTTTACATGTTTTTTTTTTCTTCTTCTTTCTTTGTACTGGGCTCATGCGACTAATCACCTCATACAGTTAGTTGTACCTTTGTCCCAGTTATCAGAGAGATCAGACAAGATATTCTATGAATAGTAGTATTTGTCATGACATATTCATATGTTCACCTGGAAATGAATGATCTCATGTATTTCTATACACCAAGCTATACTAGGGCCATGATCAATAGCCAAACAGTGTGGAACATTCCACAACATTATGCCCTGTTGAACGCAACCCAGGCATGATGATGTCCAAATCAACAATAATATAAAAAATTTGAATATAATTTCAGTGAAGAACTATGGCGTACCAGCAGTCCTGGGTGTTGCTTTCAGGGCCTTAACCCCCTGCCTATGAGCAAATAGATCTAGGGAAAACACTGATGTGACATTATCTTAGTTAGATCAGTTTACTCTCAGTAATATCCTGCTATATTAGAGAGCCAAAGCCACCATGCTATAATGGCAGACCAGTCCAGTAGTGTACAGTGGTACCTTAAACACCACCATTCCGAGCTGAGCCAAGCCAAACTGTACTGGCCTGGTTACACATCCACCATAGTTAGTTGCTGAAACCGTGCTGGAAGGGGCCATATGAAAATACAATTCCTTTAATCCGAGCCAGCTCAGTAGTGTGGCTCAGGTCAGCAATTGGTACAGTAGTGTAAAAGAGCAATTGGCCTCTGAGTTGGTCTTGTATCATTTCACCCCACTAGGCTGAGCCGAGCTGTACTGGGATGGCCTTGTTATGCATCTACCATAGTTGGTGGAACCGTACTGGAGAAGGCAACGTGAAAAGAAAATATCAGAGCCTGCTATGTATGGTTCGGTTCGGAACGCTATTTTGAAAAGGGTCTTGGAGTTCCCAGGCTTTGTATGATAGTGGTAATGGGGGCGCTGGTGGTGACCCCCTCTCCCCTCTCTCCTCTCCCCCCCAGCATGTGTCACTAGCCGCCAGTCGCTCAGACAAGGGCACCAGCCTGTCCAGCCGCTCACTGGGCGCCCGCTGTAGGAACTCCATCGCCTCCTGCTCTGACGAGACTCCGCACATCGGCAACTACCGCCTGCTTAAGACCATCGGCAAGGGCAACTTTGCCAAGGTCAAGCTGGCCCGCCATATCCTGACGGGCAAGGAGGTGAGGTTGGGGCATGGGGAGGGTGGTTGTGGTGGGTTGTTGGGTAAGGGATATGATGCAGAGGAAGGGTAGTTGTCTTAGAAAGCAGAAATATAATGCAATAGTGTCCATTTCTATGGTGGTGGGTTACAGTTAGAGCATGGATGGATGCATGGGGCCCAATCCCAAATTGACCTCTAGACCCAGCATAGCTGGAAGCTTCACCATATTGGTTATACCAAGCACATTCTCTCAGATCTCCACAAGTGCATAGGGTGTAAAGTCTAGGGGTTGATTTGGGATGGGGCTGTTTTAGTGATTGGGTGGGGGGGCTTGGGATATAGGGTAGAGAGATGAGACTTGGGCAGGGATAGGGGTAGAGTGAGTGGTGGGGGTAGGAAGTGGATGGAGGGGGATCTGTAGTTGTTGTTCTTCTTTATTCAGATGGATCCCCATTAGCTTTGGCCTAAGCGACCCCTTGTCTTCCTGGGGTCAATGATAAGAGTATAGATGGGTGCAATGCTAAAATAGAGGGTTGGGAGGAATAGGGATGGGCTTGACTGGAATGGGGAACTAAAGAAGTGGGACATTGGTTCTGGGGCGTCTGGCCATGGATAGGAAAATAATGAATGTGAATAGGGATATTCATTGTCATACTTGAAGCTTGTTGGAGAAAGCTATGTTTTACTATTGGGTTGTTTCCATCTTCTCATTGTGCTTTTTTTGTAAAATGTTGTAAAAGGTTCTCATGTCTCCTCCAGGTTGCAATAAAAATAATTGACAAAACTCAGTTGAATCCAACCAGCCTACAAAAGGTGAGTCTTGGCAATTTACCTTTTTTTAATCAGTGTTTTATCTGTCACAGTGGACATGACCTTAATAAATGCTTATTGAACACTTAATAAATGCATAATAAACTCCCTCCTTACCCCAACACACTATCACAGCTTAATGTGAAATAGACACAAATGACTTATTCAAAAATTCGTGACAGGCACACGAAAAAGTCCACCTTTTAGTGTGTATCACATGATTTTCATCACAACGCATTTTGTGTGTATTATAGGATTTTCTTTCTTCATAACGCATTCATGTACATTACACAAATTCAAACATTTTTATGTAAGCTAGGCTAGCTAGGTGGCTAACGTTAGCTTGGCAAGGGGTTAGAGGTTAAGGGTTTAGGTTTAGGAGTTAGGTTAAAGGATTTTAAGGTTATGTTTAGGGGAAGGGTTAGCTAACATACTAAGAGGTTGCAAATTAGCTCAAAAGTAATAATGAGTTGCAAAGTAGCTAATTTGTTCAAATTCTAAAGTTATCCAGATTCGAACACACAACCTTTGGGTTGCTAAATGTTCACGTTATATGCCCACCCATCCTTCCCGACCAACCTCCCTCCTATTGTTTCTGTCTTAAGTAACCTACTGTCTTTATCTGTGATTGAAATGCATTGTGTACTGCACACAAAAAAATATACTTTTTCTAATAAGCAAATTGTGTCTATTTCACAATAATCTGTTATACTGAGTTGCCTTACCTGGCTACCCTGGTGTCCCGTTTCGAGAGAGAAGTTGTCCCCGAAAATGTCCCAGATTAGCCATCAGAAAGATAAACGCAACTTTAAAGTGAACTTGAGGCTTATATTTTAATTATCAAACACTGTATATAATCAGATTTGCATCTAAAAATGATGTCTATGCCTGTACCAAACCCATTTGCTCTTGTGGCATTGTAACCACCACATGAACAACCATGACCATAAAGTTCATCCAACAGCATAGGCTACCAAACTTGGGTGATTCTAAAATTACTAGATAGGCTAAGATCAAGAAAACTGTGGAGGGGTCATCCATTTCTGTGTTATAATTAATACAAGGATTTGAAAGTAGATATTGCCTCATTTTGGTATATGGATATTGGAACAGAGCCTTGGACCAAAAAAAAGGGTGTAGGTGGTAACTTGGCGAGGCATTAGTTGCGGTCAGCACGCCTAAGAATTCTATATCCAGGAAAAACCCTGGACTCATCACATGCAAGTCTCTTGATCATCCAACTACCTCACTTACAATGCTGTATTTTAATTTACATTAGTTCAATATTTCACAGGTCACTCACAATGAGGCAGCATTTAACATGCAACACAAACGTGCACTACTCAGAGTAAAGAGAAAAACAGAAAATGCATTGACATAAAGACATATACAGTGCATTCGGGAAGTATTCTGACCCCTTGACTTTTTCCACATTTTGTTAGCTAACAGCCTTATTCTAAAATGGATTAAATCGTTTTTTCCCCTCATCAATCTACACACAATACCCCATAATGACAAAGAAAAAACAGGTTTGTAGAAATGTTTGCACATTTATATATATTTTTTTTACAGAAATAGTACATTTACACAAGTATTCAGACCCTTTACTCAGTACTTTGTTGAAGCACCTTTGGCAGCGATTACTGCATCGAGTCTTCTTGGGTATGACGCTACAAGCTTGACACACCTGTATTTGGGGAGTTTCTCCCATTCTTCTCTGCAGATCCTCTCAAGCTCTGTCAGGTTGGACGGGGAGCATCGCTTTACAGCTATTTTCAGGTCTCCCCAGAGATATTCGATCGGGTTCAAGTCTGGGCTCTGGCTACGCCACTCAAGGACATTCAGAGCCTTTTACTAAGGAGTGGCTTCCCTCTGGCCACTCTACCATAAAGGCCTGATTGGTGGAATGCTGCAGAGATGGTTGTCCTTCTGGAAGGTTCTACCATCTCCACAGAGGAATTCTTGCCACAGAGGAACTCTTGAACCATCAGGTTCTCGGTCATCTGCTCGGTTTGGCTGGGTGACCAGCTCTAGGAAGAGTCTTGGTTGTTCCAAACATCTTCCATTTAAGAATGATGGAGGCCATTGTGTTCTTTGGGACCTTCAATGCTGCAGACAATTTTTGCTACCCTTCCCCAAATCTGTGCCTCAACACAATCCTGTCTTGAATCTCTACGGACAATTCCTTCGACCTCATGGGTTGGTTTTTGACCTGACATGCATTGTCAACTGTGGGACCTTATATAGACAGGTGTAGGTTCATGCTCTACAACATTCGCAGAGTACGACCCTGCCTTACACAGGAAGTGGCGCAGGTCCTAATCCAGGCACTTGTCATCTCCCGTCTGGATTACTGCAACTCGCTGTTGGCTGGGCTCCCTGCCTGTGCCATTAAACCCCTACAACTCATCCAGAACGCCGCAGCCCGTCTGGTGTTCAACCTTCCCAAGTTCTCTCACGTCACCCCGCTCCTCCGCACACTCCACTGGCTTCCAGTTGAAGCTCGCACCTGCTACAAGACCATGGTGCTTGCCTACGGAGCTGTGAGGGGAACGGCACCTCCGTACCTTCAGGCTCTGATCAGTCCCTACTCCCAAACAAGGGCACTGTGTTCATCCACCTCTGGCCTGCTGGCCCCCCTACCTTTGCGGAAGCACAGTTCCCGTTCAGCCCAGTCAAAACTGTTCGCTGCTCTGGCACCCCAATGATGGAACAAGCTCCCTCACGACGCCAGGACAGCGGAGTCAATCACCACCTTCCGTAGACACCTGAAACCCCACCTCTTTAAGGAATACCTGGGATAGGATAAAGTAATCCTTCTACCCCCCCCCCCCTCCCCACCCCCCCAAAAAAGAAGGGAAAAAATATATATAGATGTACTATTATAAAGTGGTTGTTCCACTGGATATCATAAGGTGTATGCCAATGTGTAAGTCGCTCTGGATAAGAGCGTCTGCTAAATGAAGTAAATGTAAATATGTGTGCCTTTTCCAAATCATGTCCAGTCAATTGAATTTACCACAGGTGGACTCCAGTCAAGTTGTAGAAATATCTCAAGGATGATCAATGGAAACAAGATGCACCTGAGATAAATTTCAAGTCTCATAGCAAAGGGTCTGAATACATATGTAAATAAGATATTTAAGTTTTAAAAAAAATTGAAATTAGCAAACATTTCTAAAAAACTGTTTTCACTTTGCCGTTATGGGGTATTGTGTGTAGATTGATGAGGATTTTTATCTATTTAATCAATTTCAGAATAAGGCTGTAACGTAACAACATTTGGAAAAGTAAAGGGGACTGAATACTTTTTCTGCACATGGTAACATTGACTCATAACCCCCGTCATGCATTAGTCAGAGGTCCGGGCTGCTCTGTAGATGGGCTCAGAGCATGTATATGCTCTCTCTCTCTCTCTCTCTCGCTCTCTCTCTCTCTCTCTCCCCCTTCCCCTCTCTCTACCCTCCTGGCTCTGTGGCGGCACACATGAACTCTGCCGCCGGGGGGCATGAAGTGAACAGACCGGAAAGGGCCAATCAAGGATGAAATAATTGTTCATAATGGTGCTGTGTGTATGTGGGGAAGATGGTGTTGGACTGGGAGAACGTCTGTTACGTTCAGCTTCACATCATGATTTTGGTTGACTATGGGACCATCTCATATGTGGGTTAATGACATAGACATGAGTCAGTTACAGGATCTGAGTTTCTATGAGCTCCTAGTGTCATCATAGTGGGTTTGATTCCTGCTGGGGCCACCCATACTGAAATGTCTGCACGCATGACTGTAAGTCACTTTGGATAAAAAATATTTTTCTAAATGGCATACAGTCCTCACCATACTGTATGTATTTAGGCAGTGAAGCAATTTTTTATTATTTTGTCTCTATACTCCAGCATTTTGGATTTGAGATGAAAATATAATTTTGTAGCTCTGAGTTTCTACTTTTATCCAATGTATAAAACACCATTCAAAATTCATGAGACCGAATCGAGCCAGTCGGTCACAATTTACAGTATGTTGCAGTAAAAAGTTTCAGAGTATGTTAATATTGATAATACCTAAAATTACTGTATTACATACAGTTTTCCATTATAGAGTATTATAGTTGAATATTTGGCCCCATGTTTTCGTGTACTTTACTACTTTGTAGTATTTACTGTAGTATACAGTAAACTGTATACTGTAGTATTTACAGTTAACTATAGTATAAATGTGGTAAAGTAAATATGTAGTGTATACTATAGTAATTCATTTAGTGTTTTTGCTGATTGTAGTATTTACTGTAATTTTTTTCAGATTGTAGTATTTACTCTAGTGTTTTTGTGGATTTACTGTAGTATTTATATGGAAGCCCTGAAGCCCAAGGCAAAAAATAAAATTAGACTCAATGGAATTATCTTGTCCGAAATAACTTAGTATCTCGTTCAAATGACTTAGTATCTCGTTTGATAGACTAAGTATAATAAAATCATAATAAAAAATGTGTTCAAACAAGATGCTAAGTCATTCAAAGGAGACACTAAGTCGTTCGAACGACTTAATTGTTATATTGTCTAATTAGGCCTAATTTGTTATACAGCACCAGTTGTGCTTGTCAGACTGTTGCTGCAGCCGTTCATTCACGGATTCCATCCATTGATATGATTATTCATCGACAGTTCTTTAATAGGGCTGCTTTTGAATGCCAAAGTATGTAGATCTCACGGTTTAACCAATTTGACTTCAGATCCTGATGTTTATCCATGTTTCTCCAAACATCAATTTTGAGGGTGGTTTCATGACCTGCACTTTTTGTACATAGTCCTCCCATTTTAGGGGACCAAAAGTATTGGGACAAATTCACTTATGTGTATTAAAGTAGTAAAAAGTTAAGTATTTGTTCACATATTCATAGAATGCAATGACTACATGAAGCTTGTGACTCTACAAATGTTGGATGCATTTGCTGTTTGTTTTGGTTGTGTTTCAGTTTATTTTGTGCCCAATAGAAATGAATTGTAAATAGTGTTGTGTCATTTTGGAGTCCCTTTTATTGTAAATAAGAATACAATATGTTTCTTAACACTTCGACAAGTAATGTGGATGCTACCATGATTACGGATAATCCTGAATAAATCGTGAATAATGATGAGTGAGAAAGTTGGAGACATACAAATATCATACCCCCAAGACATGCTAACCTCTCACCATTACAATAACAGGGGAGGTTAGCATTTTTGGGGGGTATGATATTTGTATGTATCATTTCAAATCCAAAATGCTGGATTACAGAGCCAAAACAACGTAATTATGCAGTCAACTCATCCCCCTTCCATCTGGTCAGCCAGTCATCGGTCCATCCAGTCGGCCAGTCATCCTTCCATCTAGTCATCCAGCCACCCAGTCACAACCAGTCAACCCGTCATCCTTCCTTTCAGTCAATTATCAAGTCCACAGCATCTGCCAAACAGTATCACTTCTCTCGAGACCGGCAAGGGACCACTGTGCCTGCATCTCTCTCTCTCTCTTAGTGTCTAGTTCGAACAACTTAGTATCTCGTTTGAGTAATTTGCACAAACTTTTGTCTTTACATTAACTAACATATTCCTCTCAATTGTACATTTTGTCAGCCATTCGACAGAAAGTCTGTGGTTTTGTCTGTTAGAACGTATCAGACGTACCAATGGTCGTTGGATAGGGAAATGTTCTTTTAGAATGTTTTTTTTTCTCGAAGTACCACCCGGTGATTCTTGGTCGAGGTTACTAGAATAGATACTTTAGAGGTATCCATAGTGGTGAGAGGAAATTGTTTTTCTCTCTCCTTCGGTCGAGTTTCCTAGGCTAACCGTATTTAAACAGACTGAATGTTCCTGTGTAGTCTTTTTCACTCGAGAGTTTGAGGTTCTTACCATTTCCTGGTATTGTAGTCTTTAAACCATTTCACAGACATGTAGCCACCGCTTCACGCTGTCTGGTCTATATTTAAATTGCCAACCATTCCAACATGTAGCTACAGCGCCTGGCTCTCTGGTCTAATGTACTTCTTGTCAGAAGTGGGTTTTATGCACTTTGGGAAAAGTGGGCATTCCATGACGCCGACATAACATCTGTGCTCACGTGGGTGTGGCCAATGACTTGGTTAAGACTTCATATGAAAAACAATTATCTCATTTAGAAGGCTAACATCACATTACATCTTCTCACAAATGGTTTCATATTTAATCATATCAGCTCCCCAACATTTGGATGTGAATCTGATCACTGGGAAATATACACATTCAGAGATACAGTTATGTTCTTATACTGTACTTCATGGGATCCCAAAACCAACTGATCTGACATAACTGTTCTTTAAGTGCCCACGGACCACTCCAACCGTTTGGACAAAGATAAATATTGTTTCATTCCCCAATCAGTTGATGTTGGAGTATTGGCAGGGGAGGACTCCCTTTGTTCTACAGAGGTTCTCTCCCTCAATATTGCATGACAAGGAAGAGAAAGTTTCTATAAGGTATTTATGACCGGTCATAAAACTGTTGGGGGAAGGGGGGGGGGGGGGGGATTTGGTGCCTACAGTGAGGGGGAAAAAAGTATTTGCTCCCCTGCTGATTTTGTACGTTTGCCCACTGACAAAGAAATGATCAGTCTATAATTTTAATGGTAGGTTAATTTGAAAAGTATGCACCCACCACTTTTCCGTTTTCATAATTTTTTTATATTTTTTTGAAAGTTATTTATTTCATTTCACCAGTTTGGACTATTTTGTGTATGTCCATTACATGAAATCCAAATAAAAATCAATTTTAAATTACAGTTTGTAATGCAACAAAATAGGAAAAACACCAAGGGGGATGAATACTTTTGCAAGGCACTGTAGTTTTACTGTATTTTGTTGATAGTCACAAACAGGGATCGAACCTGGGAGCTTTTGAGTGTTATCCATGGAATTAATCACTGTGTCACTGGGAAGGAACTAATACAAATATACATCTGTGTACACCTTTATTCTGACTTCCAGGTTGTGCTCTATCTTTGCAAAAGAGAGGATAACTAAATCTACCAATCTTCTTTATATACTGTAATGTTGGGATGTTTTGACTTATTTTCCCTACAAACTTGATTTCAGAAATCATGTGAAATTATTGACTGGCAGTTTACAGTGAGGTATACATAGATGTGCATAATGTACTAAGACATATAGCCATAGGGTCATAATTTAAGGATTTCAGTACAAAGGGAAATCCACTTTTAAAAGAATTGGATCCTGGTGGCGCTGCTGACTACGTAGCCTACAGGGCTTGAAGATGGCAGATTGCAAGTTCAAATCTACTTGATTACCATTTCTTAAAAAAAGCTATAGTTATGTTTGGACAATGCCCTAATAAAATATAATGGTCAGAAGATTGAAGTGAGGGCCTCCCGAGTGGCACAGCGGTCTAAGGCACTGCATCACAGTGCTTGAGGCGTCACTACAGACGTCACTACAAACCCAAGTTCAATCCCAGCCGCGACCTGGAGACCCATGAGGCTGCGTACATTTGGCCCAGCATCGGAGGGTTTGGACAGCCTGGATGTCCTTGTCCCATCCCACTCTAGCGACTCCTTGTGGCGGGCTGGGCGCATGCATGCTGACTTCGGTCGCCAGATGTACGGTGTGTCCTCCGACACGTTGGTGCGGCTGGCTTCCGGGTTAAGCGAACAGTGTGTCAAGAAGCAGCGCGGCTTGGCAGGGTCGTGTTTCAGAGGACGCATTGGCTCTCGACATTCGCCTCTCCCGAATCCGTACGGGTGTTGCAGCGATGGGACAAGACTGTAACTACCAATTCGGATAGCATAAAAAAAGAAGATTGAAATTACATTTGTATAAAAGTTTGGTAACTTCATATAATGTTGCATTACACATCAATATTATTACACAAACTTACTGGATTGTTTGTTGTTATAGGTGTTATTAGTAATTTCTCCATCACCATTAGCTGAATATTGCAGGAATGTTTTGTTTTTTTAACAACTCCAACATTTTATTGCGGAAGTATGTTCAGGGAACGTTATTAGAACCATCATGTCATAATGTCACACTATTAACTTTATGAGACCATTGTAGGAATAATCCCTGCTTGTTGTTATGGGTGTTTGAATAACATATCCATCAACATTAGCAGAATGTTCCTGTAACCACTTATATTGCTCCCGCATTTTGTTGCGGCAGTATGTATAAAGAACATTGCCGGAACATTGTGAAAACAACATTCTTTGAATGGGATTTTATCATCCTAATGATAAAAACTAGAACTTAATGAGAATCTTAGGTAATTTTCTGGGAATGTTCCCGGTTTGCTGTGTAGATACAGAAAGTGCTTTTCGTG
Source organism: Salmo salar (assembly GCF_965601325.2). Taxonomy (NCBI): domain Eukaryota; kingdom Metazoa; phylum Chordata; class Actinopteri; order Salmoniformes; family Salmonidae; genus Salmo; species Salmo salar. Next base: position 68,887,423 of record NC_138303.1, read on the forward strand.
ACTTAATGGTAAAACCGATATGAAAATACCCTCAAATAAAAAGTGGTCTCCTTATAATTTGATCTCAAATCCAAAATGCTATAATGAGTAAAGTTCTAAAATAAAAAAAAACATGTAGCTTCACTCTCCATATGGTGAGGAATGTATTATGTTATACATGTAATCTATGAGGCTTTAAATTATGATTCCTACCGTCTTATAACTTTTGGACCTATTCCCTTTCGTTTTGATCTCTTGTAAATTTTATCTCTTTGAGGACATACAGTATAGGATCATTCAAATTGATGATCTTTTGTCTGGCCACAGGTTCTAATTCATGGCTACTATGTCTTTCCCTTGAGTTGCAATGTTCTTGCCTGGATGGCATGTCTTACCAGGATCTGTGATCATATGCAGGCCTATGCCTTCATTCATAAATCCTCCTCAGTTCTCTCGCTTATCTTCAATTGGGCGGCTGTACGAGGGAGGACACTGATTGGGTGGCTGCATGAGACCAAACAATGTGTTTTGGGGCCATTGTCAGAGAAAACACTTGCTATCTATCGGATTGGGCCTAGATTGCCAAAAGAGGGCCGGGATTGGGTAGGGACAGGGGAGAGCGCTCTACAATTGACCAGCGATGATAGCAGGTTACTTTACATACCCGTGGTCTAGAGAAAATCCTCAATACAGAAAACATGAAAGAGCCTGTATTAGCATAATCTGGCCTGTTATGCATGAAGGAGGAAGGGGTGGAGGGATAGAGAGAGTTGGGGTGAGGTAAAGAGTCAGAGGAGAGAGAGGGGGTGAGAGTGAGTGACACGTTATGTTAGTGTTAATGCCATCTAGAGGTGGTCAGAACTGTGTCAATTGAATTACTTGCACTAATAAGCCTTGTCTCACAAGATGGGTATACAACTGACCAAATCAAATATATCTGTAAATTCACCCTTTATACTGTTTGTTAATAGTATATCAGTGACAGTAGATCAGATGGGAGATTGTGGTAGCGATTGGGCTGGGGCGTGTCTGGTCAGTGGAATTCTGGGATTTCTGGACAACGACGACGAGACACATCAGCGTATCCCGTGATTCCCAATGGCACAGCTGGAGAAGCAGGGTCGCTATGGCAACAGTGACGTTGGGCATCGCTAGAGGAGAAACCGAGAAAATAAGGGATTGAATGAAGAAGGAGGAAACAGGGAGAGAGAGACATATAGAAAGGAAAGAGGATAGAAAAGCTTATCATGCTATCTTCTTTCTGATTCTGACTTGATGATGTGGGGGAGTTACTGCTGATTTGGAATGATGGTCTTTATGTTAAGGAGCCTTAATGTTATTGTGAGCCAGATGAGCCAAACGGATGGTTCAAATTTATGACAAAGTGTAGACCTACAGCAAATGTTAAAAAAACAAATTGTACACATTGCTATAACATCTACTATCAATTCAAGACCCCATATTAATATACTGCTCCAAAAAATCAAGGGAACACTTAAACAACACATCCTAGATCTGAATGAAAGAAATAATCTTATTAAATACTTTTTTCTTTGCATAGTTGAATGTGCTGACAACAAAATCACACAAAATAATCAATGGAAATCCAATTTATCAACCCATGGAGGTCTGGATTTGGAGTCGCACTCAAAATTAAAGTGGAAAACCACACTACAGGCTGATCCAACTTTGATGTAATGTCCTTAAAACAAGTCAAAATGAGGCTCAGTAGTTTGTGTGGCCTCCACGTGCCTGTATGACATCCCTACAATGCCTGGGCATGCTCCTGATGAGGTGGCGTATGGTCTCCTGAGGGATCTCCTCCCAGACCTGGACTAAAGCATCCACCAACTCCTGGACAGTCTGTGGTGCAACGTGGCGTTGGTGGATGGAGCGAGACATGATGTCCCAGATGTGCTCAATTGGATTCAGGTCTGGGGAACGGGCGGGCCAGTCCATAGCATCAATGCCTTCCTCTTGCAGGAACTGCTGACACACTCCAGCCACATGAGGTCTATCATTGTCTTGCATTAGGAGGAACCCAGTGCCAACCGCACCAGCATATGGTCTCACAAGGGGTCTGAGGATCTCATCTCGGTACCTAATGGCAGTCAGGCTACCTCTGGCGAGCACATGGAGGGCTGTGCGGCCCCCCAAAGAAATGCCACCCCACACCATGACTGACCCACCGCCAAACCGGTCATGCTGGAGGATGTTGCAGGCAGCAGAACGTTCTCCACGGCGTCTCCAGACTCTGTCACGTCTGTCACATGCTCAGTGTGAACCTGCTTTCATCTGTGAAGAGCACAGGGCGCCAGTGGCGAATTTGCCAAACGTCCTGCACGGTGTTGGTCTGTAAGCACAGCCCCCACCTGTGGACGTCGGGCCCTCATACCACCCTCATGGAGTCCGTTTCTGACCGTTTGAGCAGACACATGCACATTTGTGGCCTGCTGGAGGTCATTTTGCAGGGCTCTGGCAGTGCTTCTCCTGCTCCTCCTTGCACAAAGGCGGAGGTAGCGGTCTTGCTGCTGGGTTGTTGCCCTCCTACGGCCTCCTCCACGTCTCCTGATGTACTGGCCTGTCTCCTGGTAGCGCCTCCATGCTCTGGACACTACGCTGACAGACACAGCAAACCTTCTTGCTACAGCTCGCATTGATGTGCCATCCTGGATGAGCTGCACTACCTGAGCCACTTGTGTGGGTTGTAGACTCCGTCTCATGCTACCACTAGAGTGAAAGCACCGCCAGCATTCAAAAGTGACCAAAACATCAGCCAGGAAGCATAGGAACTGAGAAGTGGTCTGTGGTCCCCACCTGCAGAACCACTCCTTTATTGGGGGTGTCTTGCTAATTGCCTATAATTTCCACCTGTTGTCTATTCCATTTGCACAACAGCATGTGAAATTTATTGTCAATCAGTGTTGCTTCCTAAGTGGACAGTTTGATTTCACAGAAGTGTGATTGACTTGGAGTTACATTGTGTTGTTTAAGTGTTCCCTTTATTTTTTTGAGCAGTGTATATTATTTGTATTCTATTCACTTCTAACACACTTCCTTCTGCCTTTCGCAGCTCTTTCGAGAGGTTCGGATAATGAAAGGTTTAAATCATCCGAACATAGGTAAGGGCCTACATTTAAGGATCTGTTATACAGTGCATTTGGAAAGTATTCAGACCCCTTGACTTTTTCCACATTTTGTGATGTTACAGCCTTATTCTGAAATTGATTAAATTAATTTGTCAATCTACACACAATACCTCATAACGACAAAGCGAAAATGAGTTTTGAGACATCTTTGCAAATGTATTAAAAATCACAAACAGAAGTACCTTATTTACATAAGTATTCAGACCCTTTGCTATGAGACTCGAAATGGAGCTCAGGTAGATCCTGTTTCCATTGATCATCCTTAAGATGTTTCTACAACTTGACTTGAGTCCACCTGTGCTAAATTAAATGGATTGGACATGATTTGGAAAGGCACACACCTGTCTATATAAAGGTCCCACAGTTGACAGTGCATGTCAGAGCAAAAACCAAGCCATGAGGTCAAAGGAATTGTCAGAGACAGCTCAGAGACAGGATTGTGTCGAGGCACAGATCTTGGGTAGGGTACCAAAACATTTCTGCAGCATTGAAGGTCCCCAAGAACACAGTGGCCTCCATCATTCTTAAATGGAACCACCAAGATTCTTCCTAGAGCTGGCCACCTGTCCAAACTGAGCAATCGGGGGAGAAGGGCCTTGATCAAGGGGGTAACCAAGAACCCGATGGTCACTCTGACAGAGCCCCAGAGTTGCTCTGTGGAGATGGGAGAACCTTCCAGAAGGACAACCATCTCTGTAGCACTCCACCAATCAGGCCTTTATGGTAGAGTGGCCAGACAGAAGCCACTCCTCAGTTAAAGGCACATGACATACCCAAGAAGACTATAGGCTGTAATCGCTGCCAAAGGTGCTTCAACAAAGTACTGAGTAAAGGGTCTGAATACTTATGTAAATGTGATATTTCTGTTTTTTTCTTTTTTATAAATTTGCAAACATTTCTAAAAACCTGTTTTTGCTTTGTCATTATGGGGTATTGTTTGTAGATTGATTAGGAAAGAAAACAATTTCATCAATTTAGAATAAGGCTGTAATGTAACAAAATGTGGAAAAAGTCAAGGGGCCTGAATACTTTCCGAATGCACTGTATGTAAGTATGTGTGTGTTTATGCGTGCTTGCGTGTGGGTGTGTGTGCATGTGTGTGTTTGTTTATGTTGATATGTTGCAGTTATTGCTCCTGGCACCTGCTACCATACCCCGTTCAAAGGCACTTAAATATTTTTGTCTTGCCCATTCACCCTCTGAATGGCACACATGCACAATCCATGTCTTAATTGTCTCAAGGCTTAAAAAATCCTACTTTAACCTGTCTCCACCCCTTCATCTGCACTGATTGAAGTGTTTTTTAACAAGTCACATCAATAAGTGATCATAGCTTTCATCTGGATTCAGCTGGTCAGTTTATGTCATGGAAAAAGCAGGTGATCTTAATGTTTGTATACTCAGTGTAATCACATGTAGTCTAAATGGCCCATTCCTGTCTCATCTACCCAGTCGGCAGGCTTTTGTCTAAGCCTCTCACTGTGTTTAATAGACTGATACACTACACTACTTGCACATAAAGTAGCTAGCTACAGTAGGCCCAGGGTTGGGGATAGAGGGCCCAGGGTTGGGTTGGCAAGGGCGGTAGGGAACAGGATTTTCTAAAGATAAAAAAAAAAAAAAATGCCATTAGACTAGACCGGCGTCATGCCCCACCGTATTTAGCAGGCCGAGACAGAGATTTGTGGTTTTTAACGATAGGGGATTTTATTAATTTATTATTTTTAATCTGATTTGATTTGTGCCTACTACAGTGCAGCTGTTCGAGGTGATTGAGACGGATAAGACCCTTTATCTAATCATGGAGTATGCCAGTGGAGGTGGGTGCATCTGCCTTCCTGTCTGTTTCAATAGACCTAGCTACTGTCTCTCCGTAATGGCTGATTAGCTTGTGTTTGATTAACAGGGGGAAAAGTATAAATAAACCAATGGAGATTACTCAAAATCACAACCTAATGCAATGGTTGTACATTACGTACTCCTACTGTATGTGTATGTAAACATAACATAATGTTGCATATTTTACCTTTGGTGTTCTATGAAATTATATTATAAATGTAGGGGGGAGTGTGGTAATAGGCTTATAGTTTAGGACTGGGGTTTTAGTGGCCAGGGACAATTTTTCTACCAGCATGAAATGTCATTAGGATAAAATATAGGAGGCAGCAGGCCACAGCCCCACAGTCTCTGTCATGACAACATTACTGTTAGGCCTTTGATATTAGCTACTGGAAACATATTAGTTTAATAACTGTTAATGATGGTTGGAAATACAGAATATTCTAAGAGTACAATACGAGTACAGTACGAGTATAATATGGAGCCAGCAAATTGTTTAAGCAAGATTGAGTGTACATTATAATGCATTGAAACATATTTTGTCACATATCTCCTTCATCATCATGTTGACGACTCTGCTTTTTTTCAGGTGAAGTGTTTGACTACCTCGTATCTCATGGGAGAATGAAGGAGATTGAAGCTAGAGCCAAATTTCGGCAGGTATGACGACCGCTGTGCCTCACACACCTGCATGCTGTCTATACTGCACATCTGTCTGTCTGTTTGTCTGTCTATCTGTCTTTGTCTAGTTGACTGGCTGGCTGGCCGCTAAACTTTCTATCTGTGTCTGTCTGTCCATCTCTGTCTTGTCTGTCTGCCTCTGTTTTTCTTTCTTCCTTTTCCATTTGTCTGTCTGTCTGTCTGTCTGTCTGTCTGTCTGTCTGTCTGTCTGTCTGTCTGTCTGTCTGTCTGTCTGTCTGTCTGTCTGTCTGTCTGTCTGTCTGTCTGTCTGTCTGTCTGTCTGTCTGTCTGTCTGTCTGTCTGTCTGTCTGTCTGTCTGTCTGTCTGTCTGTCTGTCTGTCTGTCGTTGAAGTTGGAAGTTTACATACACCTTAGCCAAACACATTTAAACTCAGTTTTTCACAATTCCTGACATTTAATCCTAGTAAAAATTCCCTGTCTTAATTCAGTTAGGATCACCACTTTATTTTAAGAATGTGAAATGTGAGAAAAATAGTAGAGAGAATGATTGATTTATTTCAGCTTTTATTTCATTCATCACATTCCCAGTGGGTCAGACGCTTACATACACTCAATTAGTATTTGGTAGCATTGCCTTTAAATTGTTTAACTTGGGTCAAACGTTTCGGGTAGCCTTCCACAAGCTTCCCACAGTAAGTTGGTTGAATTTTGGCCCATTCCACCTGACAAGCTGGTGTAACTGAGTCAGGTTTGTAGGCCTCCTTGCTCGCACACGCTTTTCAGTTCTGCCCACAAATTTTCTATAGGATTGAGGTCAGGGCTTTGTGATGGCCACTCTAATACCTTGACTTTGATGTCCTTAAGCCATTTTGCCACAACTTTGGAAGTATGCTTGCGGTCACTGTCCATTTGGAAGACCCATTTGCGACCAAGCTTTAACTTCCTGACTGATGTCTTGAGATGTTGCTTCAATATATCCACATAATTTACTTCCTCATGATGCGATCTATTTTGTGAAGTGCACCAGTCCCTCCTGCAGCAAAGCACCCCCCACAACATGATGCTGCCACCCCCGTGCTTCACGGTTGGGATGGTGTTCTTCGGTTTGCAAGCCTCCCCCTTTTTCCTCCAAACATAACGATGGTCGTTATGTCCAAACAGTTCTATTTTTCAATCAGTTCTATAAGGATGAACCAGACTTGTGGAGGTCTACAATTTTTTTTCTGAGGTCTTGGCTGATTTCTTTTGATTTTCCCATGATGTCAAGCAAAGAGGCACTGAGTTTGAAGGTAGGCCTTGAAATACATCCACAGGTACACCTCCAATTGACTGAAATAATGTCAATTAGCACATCAAAAGCTTCTAAAACCATGACATAATTTTCTGTTTAAAGGGACATGCAACATAGTGTATGCACATTTCTGACCCACTGAAATTGTGATACAGTGAATTATAACTGAAATAATCTGTCTGTAAACAATTGTTGGAAAAATTACTTGTGTCATGCACAAAGTAGATGTCCTAACCGACTTGCTACAACTATAGTTTGTTAACAAGAAATTTGTGGAGTGGTTGAAAAACGAGTTTTAACGGCTCCAACCTAAGTGTATGTAAACTTCTGACTCCAACTGTATGTCTGTGTGTCTGGTTGTCTGTCTATTTGTCTGTCTGTCCGTCTGTCTGCTAACCTGTCTCTCTGTCCTCCAGATCGTGTCTGCTGTCCACTACTGCCACATGAAGAACATTGTCCACCGAGACTTGAAGGTAAGAATGCAGACATTTTATAGAGCTTGATTGAATAGTAATATACATTTTAGTCTTTTGTGACTCACCACCTAGAAGCTTGTAAACTTACTTTTGAGAAATGGCCTTTGAATGTTTTGGTATCTAGTGAAGAGCTCTTCTTTGTCTACACCCATTCAGCACCGTTCACACCCTCTTAAGTTTTAGCCCCACCCATCTTGTTTAGCTCTTGGTGCGTTCAAAGCGCACACTTGAAGCTCTGGTCGATTATTTGTTTACCTCTGGATAACTTGAAAACAGCCTAACCAGCTCTGCTGGCAACAATTTTGTTACGCTTTTTTGCAGATGTTTACTGATGTTTACTGATATGTAGCTAGCTAGCTAGCTAGCTAGGTAAACAATGAACCTAGCTAGGTAAACAACGTGTAAGATCACACACGTCACGTAACGTTAGCCAACGAGTCAGCCAGCCAGCTAAAGTTAGCTAGTTAAACAACAATGAACATAGTGCCAAATCATGTCATTACTACCCTGCATGAATATGTTGGGAGCTAACCAATCAGGTTCAATGTTAGCTAGCTAACATTAGTCTCTAACTAGAAAAGCAAACGGTTCTGGGATATGAATAATAACGTCTGCTAGCTAGGGAGCCAGCCAGCTAACGTTAACAGTACACTTTAGCTTGAAATGAAACCACTTTCTGTCAAAATTAGAAACGTGCAATATCTGAAAATGTAGCTAGCTAACGCTAGACTACCTTACCTGTGTACATCATCATACATGATGGACGCATCTTCCTGTCATGGATACCAAGCCACGGTTGCCCTTAGTTTGAAGATGTTATCCAGAGGCAAGGGTTTTCTCCATCTCTTTAGCTATCATAATCTAATTCCACTCATTTCAAAACTTGATCCTTCAGAAAGTGGAGAGCAACACATATGCAGCTCCACTACACAATACATTTTTTTAAAAGCTGTGTTCGACAGGATTACCAACACAGACTGACCAGCTCAAATAGACAGACGCCTTATATATGGCAGACCAATCCGAACTCCTCTCTCGGCACGTCCAGCCTGCTCACATCTTATCCAGAGCTACTTACAGTTAGTGCATTAATCTTAAAATGGCTAGGTGGGACAAACACATATCTAGTGGCGAAAGTTAAAACTGCCAAAAATGCACAGTCAAACAGGAGAATAATTATTGCAAAGGAAATAAAAAAGGTTTTAATAGAGGCATGCTAAGACAAAATAAACGTGAGTGTGTAAACAATAACACATGAGTGCAGCAAATTAAGACATTTATTAAAATGAGGGAAGTGAATGTTAAACAAATAACTATTCAAATGAGGAAAAGCTTTGCACATTAAGGAAATAGATGCCTGGCTCAACTAGAAGTGTGTCTCTAATAAGCGACTGTTGTGTTCATTGATTTAAGCAAATACACGCCCGGGCTATTAATTGAAGTATTACAGGTATTGTGATTATTATTGGATAATTACATCCTTGAACATAAACACAGACAGACGGAATGTGAGTCACTTCTTCTCCCAGTGTTCCTGGTGTACTTATCTATAATATATCCTATAGCCTAAAATCCTATATGACATGCTCTCTTTCTCCCCCTCCATCTCCTCCCTCCATCCCTCTCCTCCATGCCTTCTTCCACCCCTCCCTCCTTCTCTTCCTCCCCTCACCCTACCCCCTCCCTATCCTCCCTCCATCCCTTCTCCAGGCCGAGAATCTCCTGCTGGACGCCAACGCCAACATCAAGATCGCCGACTTCGGCTTCAGCAACGAGTTCACGCTGGGCAACAAGCTGGACACGTTCTGTGGCTCTCCACCCTACGCCGCCCCGGAACTGTTCCAGGGGAAGAAGTACGACGGGCCCGAGGTGGATGTCTGGAGCCTGGGGGTCATACTGTACACGCTGGTGTCAGGGTCACTGCCCTTCGACGGGCAGAACCTCAAGGTATGTGTTTGTTAGAGGTGGACGTCTGGAGTCAGAGGAGACATACTGTATACGCTGGTCAGCGGCTCACTGCCCTTCGGCGTGTGTGGGGAGAGGTGGAGGCAGTGTTTCTGTGTGGCTGGTAATCCGAATGCTTCATAGGTTATAGCGTTGTGCAGAGTGCATTGAGTGCACAATGGGTGTCTTATTTCTACTGTACTGTATGTCTGTGATGGTATGTGTCTGTGTTGGCCTGTTTGATGTGTGTTTGACAATTTCTGTTTTCATATGTATTTGGTGTGCTTGACAACACATGTTTGGTGTGTGCTTGACGACTTGTTTTTGGTGTGTGCTTGCAATGTGTTTTTGATCTGTGGTTGACAGTGTAGGTTTAGTGTGTGTTCGTCGTGTGCTTAAAAACGTGTGTGTTTGTCACTGCCCACAGGAGCTGCGTGAGCACATCCTGAGGGGAAAGTTGCGTGTGCGTTTCTACATGTCCACCGACTGACACTAACCCTTAACCTCTGACCTTTACCTTGACCTCTCCTCTCCATCGCATCCTATAGGAGCTTCGTGAGCGCGTCCTGAGGGGGAAGTATCGCGTGCCCTTCTACATGTCCACCGACTGCGAGGGGATCCTACGCCGGTTCCTGGTGCTCAACCCTACCAAGCGCTGCACCCTAAATGTGAGGAGGACCAACCCCACAACACTAATGCCTGACTCACACTATAGGACTAACCCAAACCGTACTGTTCTGGCTTGGATATTTTCTTTTCACATTGACCTTTGCTACGTAGTTTCAGCAATTATAGTGGATTCGTAACCATGCCATCCCAGTACAGCTCGGTTTGGCTTGGTTTGGTTTGTCTCAGTAGTGTAAAAAGGGAATAATAACGGAAGTATATGTCACACACTAATAGCCCAACATGTAATAAAGCACCAAACCACCATAACACGAATATCACCTACACACACACACACACACACACACACACACACACACACACACACACACACACACACACACACACACACACACACACACACACACACACACACACACACATCAAATACAATACAATTTTCCACATCAAATCAAATTGGAGTAATAAAGGTTACAGACAGTGACACATTTAATACCACCTTGCACACTCTTGCCTGCATCTAACTGATCTGGGGCTTAATCATGAGTCCAAACAGTTGCAAAACATTCTGTGTGAAAGGTAAAATAATAATAAGAAGAAAAAAAACATGACGAAATATAGCTACCTCTCTCTCTTTGCTTCTCCTTATATTTTGAAGAAATTAATTTGTTCAAAACTGTTCAAGTATTGTCTTTCTCTCTCTTTGAGTCAACTACTTACCCCGCTACATTGCTAGCTAGCTGTAGCTTATGCTTTCAGTACTAGATTAATTGTATGATAGGTTGGAGGACGTTCTCCAGAAGTCATCATAATTACTGTGTAAGTCTATGGAAGCGGGTGAAAACCATTGTATTGATGTCAATGTACCCAGAGGAGGACGGAAAATAGTGTCCTCCAGGTACACAAGGGTGCTAACCTAGAGGGTGTTGTTGAGGCTACTGTAGACCCTCATTGCAAAACAGTGTGTTTTAATCAGTTATTTGGTGACGTGAATATATTTAGTATAGTTTTATATAAAAACAATTCTCTATTTTTAGGATTTCTAGGATGTTCCTCACCTTCCTCTTCTGAGGAGCCTCCACTGACACACACACACACACCCACACGCGCACACACATACACACACACGCACACACACGCAATCACACATGCACACACAATTTCCAACTTTACTTTCTAACATTTGAATCTTGTTGTGATGCTACAGCAAGTCATGAAGGACAAGTGGATAAATGCAGGATATGATGAGGATTCCCTGAAGCCCCATATAGAGCCTGTCGAGGACTACAGTGACACTAGTCGCATAGGTGAGCTAGCTATGTTCAGGCCACTGGGTTGCCATCTACCATTTTGGCTCTAAGGGCAATGTTTTACTCTTTTATTTTGGCTTTCATGACATCTTTAGACAGGTCACTTCATGCCGATTTGACATTCTCATGAAACACATTTCAGATATATGTATCTTTAAGTCCTAGTTGAAATCTGTTCCTGAAATTCAGCAGGAACATTAGCTTAAAATTATTTCCAAAATGTCTGCATTCTTTTTCCTCATCTCCCCTCATTTGTGGTCCTCAGAGGTGATGGTGGGGATGGGCTTCACTCCAGAGGAGATCAAGGACGCTCTGCTCAACCAGAAGTACAATGAGGTCACCGCCACTTATCTACTGCTGGGCCTCAAGAACGAGGTGAGATGTCTGGGCCTGGCCACCAGATGGCAGCACAAGATATCAATGATCTATTATACAGAAATACACAGCAAGCCCTAGTAATCAGTATGTATGCTTGAATTAGGTAAGAATGTGGTATTTTGTAAGGACATACTAAAATGTTTATTTAATGAATAATTCTTTAGGCAAACAATAGAGGTATTTTGATATTTATATAGCCATATTATGTGAATTTGAAGTAAAACAACATACCGGTACACAGAAAGCCACAATGCTTTTGGTGGCTCCATATTCAGTCCATGCAGCAGGCTAAAAGGAGGTGGTTGTCTTGGTAACAGGATGGCAGCGAGTCTCGTTCGGCCAGTACCCTGTCCCTGGCACGGATACGGCCCAGCCCCATCACCAACGGGACCAACAAACACTCCTCGGCCACTGCGGGCTCCTCTTCCTCCTCTTCCTCGCACAGCAAGACCCAGCGCAGCACCTCCACCTATCACAGGCAGCGGCGGCACAGTGACTTCTGTGAGACTTCTACTGTGCCTTCTACTGCATATTCCACTTTACCTTCTACTGTACCCTCTAGTCTACTCTAACCCTAAACCTTCTACTGTAGATTTTACTGTATTCTACCTTTCCTCACCTGGTCTCATATCTGCCCCATATACTCAGCTCCTGTCCTGGCCACTGACTAAGTGTGTGTGTGGGTGCGTGCGTGCGCATGTGCGTGCGCATATGTGTCTTTGTCCGTGCCTGTGTACACACGCGTGTATATGTATGCGTGCCTGTGTGTGTGTGTGTGTGTGTGTGTGTTTGTGTATATATGTGTCAGTGTTAACATGTGTGTTCGCCCCTCAGGCGGGCCCTCCATGCCCGTCATGCACCCCAAGCGGAGCCCCACCAGCACAGGTGACCGGGAGCTGCGGGAGGGGCGCATGCCACCGCGTAAGGCCAGCTGCAGTGTGATGGGCAGTCGCTCGCTGCCCCCCTCCAGCCCCATGGTCAGCAGTGCTAATAATCCCAACAAGTCAGAGATCCCCGACCGCCGCAAGGAGATGACGGCCACCACAGTGAGAAACAGTGAGGTAGGAATGGTGGGTTGGGAAGGGGGGGTTAAAAGGGCTGCATTTGAAATGGAACCCTATTCCCCAGTGGAGGCTGCTGAGGGGAGGACGGCTCATAATAATGACCGGAACGGCGCAAATTGAATGGCATCAACCATTCCACTCATTCCGCTCCAGCCATTACCACGAGCCCGTCCTCCCCAATTAAGGTTCCACCAACCTCCTGTGCTATTTCCTAAGTAGTGCATTACTATACAGAGAATAGGGTGCCATTTAGGATGCACCCTAGCAAAGATTTATGTTTCAAGCTCTGCGTTTGAAATGGCCCCCTGTTCCCTAAGTCAGTGGTCACCAGCCTTTTCTGAGTCAAGATCACTTTCTGAGTCAAAATGCAAGCCGAGCTCTACCTCTCAGATTTGATTTAAACATGACTTTAAAAAGCCTCCGCTCTTCCTCCCTCCTGTGAGAAAAGGAAACACATTTTTCCAGCAGATGGTGAAACTCAAGTCGCACTGCATTATTTCTGCTTCATGTACACATTCATGTTGTTACTCCTATGACCAAAGAAAGTGAAATATTCGTTGGTATTGAAAGACACAAGCCGCTAATAATAACAAGGCAAGCTTATCGGAACACTTTGCTATACTCATTAATTGCAGCTGTAGTGCTTGTTGTAACGTGAGTGGAAGTAGGGAGAACACGCATCTTATGGCTTATAAAAGTTTTGAACGAAGTGTTGACAGTGTTGAATAACAACTTAAACCTGAACTTACTCTTAAAAACAGAGTCTCTCTCTCTCTCTCTAGTCATGGTTTTAGCCTTCCCAGTGCTAGGACTGCTGAATCAAGTGCACAGTGTCCACAGTGCAAAACAAATAATAGGAAAGCAAAGCGTGGTTGGTGATCACTGCCCTAAGTAGTGCATTACTATACAGGGAATAGGGTGCCATTTCAGACGCACTCTAGGTTAGAAAATGGTTGCTAGCTATACAACTCCTGTTAGTACACACAGGTTTATATATAATATTTTCTGGTATATAGGTCGTGTCCAAAATATGTCTCACCTACTATTTACTAAAACTACATCCTGTGTACTAATCTTACTACATACAATTTAGAACATAATGTTTAGTTAAAATAAATGCAGTAAGCAATATATGTCAACATACAAGGCGCACCCATACTGAGAAGGCGTCATCTAATGCACACTTGGGTTCATTCATTTTTGTGCAGTGCACCCCCTTGTTTGATTATCAGCTGTTGTCACACACACACGGGTCTGAAAAGACAATTCTCTTTCTCAATAGTATGCACCGAAATCTTACGAGATGAGAAGCCGAAATGAGTATGACATCTTGGCATTTAAAACTAGAATCCTTAATTGAAACAATAACAAAGCGGTCACCCTGCCTGTATTTTTGTAAAAAGCTGAGGGATGGACCTGGAGAAATGTAACCACTCTCAAATTCATAGACAGAGCTATGGAAGCCAGGACTGACAATCCATGATATCAAAATAATAGTTTTAACAATGTTTTGAGGATATAAATTGTTTGTTTAATTTCACATTGTTTACAAACATTGGAGTAAAATAAGCTTGTATTTTAGGTTCTGATGGGGTACGATGGGGTACGGTGCCAAAAAAACAAACAAATAAAAAATGGGAGACCAACATTTTCTACATTTCACATACTATAAAACCTTAGATTTTTACATTCCCAATCAGCCTACTATTTAGAACGCAAGTATGAACATTTGGAAACAGACATTGAGTACTCCACTTTGGTAGTATGCCGTGACAACTTGTAACTATGGTAATGTCTGATTTGGACATTTGTTCTGATCCCGCCCTCCTACTTTCCCAGAACAATATCCCGGGAAGTGCTATGACCCGCCGGAACACATACGTCTGCACGGACCGCTCCAGCACCGACAGACACTCCCTGCTGCAGAATGGCAAGGAGAACAGGTAAAGGACATGGAAGGACAAGGGAGGAAGAGGAAGAGCAAGTGAGAGAGTCTCGAAAAGATGTCCCCTCATGTCCCCTGATGATGATGTTTTTAGTGTTGTTGTTTTTTATGTCAACCATGTTATTGTGAAGCCAAAGACAAATGTCCACTTTGTGTGGACTGTAACATTTGTCTAATTCTAATTGCTTCTTTCCTCCAGCTCCCTGTCCCACCGCCTACCCCCCACCTCCCCCTCCACCCTGAGCATATCCGGGGCCGGGGCCGCCTCCTCCTCTGGCGAGCGCTGCCGTCTGACACGGGGCTCCACGATCCGGAGCACTTTTCACGGGGGCCAGTTGAGGGACCGGGGCCCGCCCGTCTACTCGGCCCCGCCCACATCCCCCACGCTGTCCAACCACGACGCCAGTCCACTGCCGCACGCCCGCAGCCGCGCCACTTCCAACCTCTTTACCAAACTCACCTCCAAACTCACACGCAGGTAAGTGGTCAGCTCCGTTTCAGTCAGCTCCATTACAGTCACCATAGTAACAGTCACCATAGTAACGGTGACCTCCGTAACAGTCACCTCTGTAACAGTCACCATAGTAACACTCTTCCACAAAATGAAGGGGATAATCAACTTAGTGAATAGTAGTAGTCACCTCTAACACCTGCCTCAAAACTCACAAGCAGGCTGTCTTGGAACAGGGTCATGTTTAGAATGGGAAACAGGGGAGGTAGGCCTACTACCTGAAGTTGTTCAAGAAGATCACAGATATTCATTCTCCGTTGCAAAACGTTACAGGTCACAGCCCTGGGTCCTGACATTGGAAACGGAGCTAAATACATTTTTACCTTGGCCTGCTGGACCAAGAACAACCTCTTTCCTTGGATTTACCCAGCTCTCCCTGGACTCAGCTATTATATAAAATCACATACAGTACCAGTCAAAGGTTTGGACACACCTACTCATTCAAGGGTTTTTCTTTATTTTTACTATTTTCTACATTGTAAAATAATAGTGAAGACATCAACACTATGAAATAACACATATGGAATCATGTAGTTACCCAAAAAGTTTTTTATATATATTTTAGATTCTTCAAAGTAGCCACGCTTTGCCTTGATGACAGCTTTGCACACTCTTGGCATTCTCTCAACCAGCTTCGCATGGATGCTTTTCCAACAGTCTTGAAGGAGTTCCCACATATGCTGAGCACTTGTTGGCTGCTTTTCCTTCACTCTGAGGCCCAACTCATCCCAAACCATCTCAATTGGATTGAGGTTGGGTGATTGTGGAGGCTAGGTCATCTAATGCAACACTTGTTCACTCTCCTTCTTGGTCAAATAGCCCTTACACAGCCTGGAGGTCTGTTGGTTCATTGTCCTGTTGAAAAACAAATGATAGTCCCACAAAGTGCAAACCAGATGCGATGGCGTATCGCTGCAGCTAGCTGTGGTAGCCATGCTGGTTAAGTGTGCCTTGAAATCTAAATAAATCACAGACAGTGTCACCAGCAAAGCACCATTACACCTCCTCCTCCATACTTCACGGTGGGAACCACACATGCTGAGATCATCCATTCACCTACTCTGCGTCTCACAAAGACACAGCGGTTGGAACCAAAAATCTCAAATTTGGACTCATCAGACCAAAGGACAGATTTCCACCGGTCTAATGTCCATTGCTCGTGTTTCTTGGCCCAAGCAAGTCTCTTCTTATTATTGGTGTCCTTTAGTAGTGGTTTCTATGCATCAATTCGACCATGAAGGCCTAATTCACGCAGTCTCCTCTGAACAGTTGATGTTGAGATGTCTGTTACTTGAACTCTGTGAAGCATTTATTTGGGCTGCAATTTCTGAGGCTGGTAACTCTAATGAACTTATCCTCTATAGCAGAGGTAACTCTGGGTTTTCCTTTCCTGTGGCGGTCCTCATGAAAGCCAGTTTCATCCTAGCGCTTGATGGGTTTTGCGACTGCACTTGTAATTAAAGTAATGATGGACTGTCATTTCTCTTTGCTTATTTGAGCTATTCTTGCCATAATATGGACTTGGTCTTTTACCAAATAGGGCTATCTTCTGTATACCACCCCTACCTTGTCAAAACACAACTGATTGGCTCATACTCATTAAGAAGGAAATTACTTCCCTAAATTAACTTTTAACAAGACACACCTGTTAATTGAAATGTATTCCAGGTGATTACCTCATGAAGCTGGTTGAGATAATGAGAATTGAGAGAATGTGCAAAGCTGTCATCAAGGCAAATGGTGGCTACTTTGAAGAATCTCAAATATAAAATATATTCTGATTTGTTTAACACTTTTTTGGTTACTACATGACTCCATATGTGTTATTTCATAGTGTTGACGTCTTCACTATTATTCTACAATGTAGAAAATAGTAAAAATAGAGAAAAACCCTTGAATTAGTAGGTATGTCTGAACTTTCGACTGGTACTGTATACATAATGTAATGAAGCATGTGCTTCCTCCATGCCAATCAGCTACAGCTGCCCTGTTATCCACCACTCCCTTGGCCATGATTCAATTATATTCTCTTTCTCCCCCTCTCCCCTTTTATTTTTTCTATTTCTCTCTCTTGCTGTTCCTCTTCCTTTCCGTACATCAGGGTCAATCTTGACCCCTCTAAGCGCCAGGGCTCAAACAAATCAGTCTCGGGTTGTACCCTTCCCCAGGGATCAAAAACAGTTAGTAAGTTCCCATGATACTAGCTTCTGTCTGTCTGCATGTCTGCCTGCCTAACCTACTGGGTGTGTGTGTGTGTGTGTGTGTGCGCCTGTTTACTTATCTGTGTGCATGTCTGTTACATACCTTTTTGTCTGTCTGCATGCCTACCTGTTTGTCTTTCCAACCTGTCTAATTTGCCTAGTACTTACCTGTCTGTATGCCTGCCTGTCTACCCCCTTGTCTTTGTTCTGCAGCTCTCTGCTTTTTTGGTTAATTCCTTTGGCATACCCTTGTGCAGGGTTGTCATCTATTGTCCTGGGGGTAACACTTTACTTGAATCCTGCGTCATAAGGGCTACATAACACTGTCATTACAATGACGTGTCATAAACAGTTTTGACTTGCTGCAACTGACTTTAAACTGCCACGACACAAACCATAAATTAACTATGGCAGTTTTGCTAGATGATTGGCTAATCTACAGTAAACATAGTCTGTGTCATCTTGACAGTGTAAAGGCATTTGTCATAAGCTGACACCTATGACATCTGTTATTGCATTGTTATGAAAGTGTTATGTAGCCTTTATTGTACATTGGGCTTCTGTTAAAATAAGTATTTGTTCCAGGGGCACCGTGGTAGTGGATAAGGTCTTCTTGTGACTCCATCTACATTGTTTTATTTTTATTTTGAATGACAGTTGATTCCCGGGCATGAGGATTATCTTTGTTGTGTGGTGGATTTAGGCTTGCAAAGGGAGGGTATATTACCGGAAACATTCGAAGTTTACCTGTAAACTACCAGATTTTTTGGGGGCACATTTTATCAGATTACAGTGACGTTTTTGGTACTTCAGATTATCACAGGTGTCTCTAATTACCTCTGGAATTATGTGGCCTTATCACACGTAAACAGTGGTGTAGTGGAGGGTAAATGTAAGTAAATGCAGTTTAGCCATTTTTTTTGCTCCTATACAGTTTAACCACTGTTTAACCAGTGATATATTAGTGCCAATAAAAAGGTATGTTGCACTAATATCACTCCATACTCTGACCTGTATACATGGGTTGCAACTACGTCACCTGATCGCGTCACACCATTGTTATCAACATTCTCAAGACACTGTCAGCCATAGTGGCTCCTGAATGTCGAGTGGTGCCCAGTCATTCTGAACAGAGGCTAATGATTGTTTCGTCTTTACAGTATACTGTAGTGGCATGAACATATAATGACATTAATAGTAGGCAAATAATAAGTAGGAAACAACTTTGTCATCACCATGATGTTGTTAAATTTACTTTGGACAGATGACAATGTTGTCAAAAATACCTAGCAATGCTAACGTTAGCTTAATTCCGGTGCTCTCCCCTCACGCTTATCTAGCTAGCTAACATTATACTGCATCTAAAGGTAATATGAAGACATCACAATTAGAGGTCGACCGATTATGATTTTTCAACGCCGATACCGATTATTGGAGGACCAAAAAAAGCCGATGCCGATTTTATATATATATATTTGTAATAATGACAATTACAACAATACTGAATGAACAATGAACACTTTTTTTTATTTTAACTTAATATAATTCATCAATAAAATCAATTTAGTCTCAAATAAATAATGAAATATGTTCAATTTGGTTTAAAAATGCAAAAACAAAGTGTTGGAGAAGAAAGTAAAAGTGCAATATGTGTCATGTAAAAAAGCTAACGCTTAAGTTCCTTGCTCAGAACATGAGAACATATGAAAGCTGGTGGTTCCTTTTAACATGAGTCTTCAATATTCCCAGATAAGAAGTTTGAGGTTGTAGTTATTATAGGACAATTTTTCTCTATACCATTTGTATTTCATATACTTTTGACTATTGGATGTTCTAATAGGTACTTTAGTATTGCCAGCCTAATCTTACTTTAGTATTGCCAGAGTTGATAGGCTTGAAGTCATAAACAGCGCAATGCTTGAAGCATTGCGAAGAGCTGCTGGCAAACGCAGTAAAGTGCTGTTTGAATGAATGCTTACGAGCCTGCTTCTGCCTACCACCGCTCAGTCAGACTGCTCTATCAAATCATAGACTTAATTATAATATACTGCTCAAAAAAATAAAGGGAACACTTAACCTCTTACATCTAGACGTTCCGCTAGCGGAACACCTGCTCCAATATCCAATGATGGGCGTGGCGCGAAATACAAATTCCTCTAAAATCCCAAAACTTCAATTTTTCAAACATATGACTATTTTACAGCATTTTAAAGACAAGACTCTCGTTAATCTAACCACACTGTCCGATTTCAAAAAGGCTTTACAGCAAAAGCAAAACATTAGATTATGTCAGCAGAGTACCCAGCCAGAAATAATCAGACACACATTTTTCAAGCTAGCATATAATGTCACAAAAAACAAAACCACAGCTAAATGCAGCACTAACCTTTGATCTTCATCAGATGACAACCCTAGGACATTATGTTATACAATGCATGCATGTTTTGTTCAATCAAGTTCATATTTATATCAAAAACCAGCTTTTTTACATTAGCATGTGACGTTCAGAACTAGCATACCCCCCGCAAACATCCGGTGAATTTACTAAATTACTCACGATAAACGTTCACAAAAAAACATAACAATTATTTTAAGAATTATAGATACAGAACTCCTCTATGCACTCGATATGTCCGATTTTAAAATAGCTTTTCGGTGAAAGCACATTTTGCAATATTCTCAGTAGATAGCCCAGCCATCACGGCTAGCCATTTAGACACCGACCAAGTTTAGCCCTGATCAAACTCCGATTTACTATTACAAAAGTTTGATTACCTTTGTTGTCTTCGTCAGAATGCACTCCCAGGACTGCTACTTCAATAACAAATGTTGGTTTGGTCCAAAATAATCCATCGTTATATCCAAATAGCGGCGTTTTGTTCGTGCGTTCCAGACACTATCCGAATGGTAAATCAGGGTCGCGAGCATGGCGCAATTCGTGACAAAAGATTTCTAAATATTCCATTACCGTACTTCGAAGCATGTCAACCGCTGTTTAAAATCCATTTTTATGCCATTTTTCTCGTAAAAAAGCGATAAGATTCCGACCGGGAATCTCCATTTAGCTAAACAGAGGAAAGAAAACAAAGCTTTCGGTCGACGCGGGCACGAGCCTGAGTCTCACAGTACTGTAACCAGCCACTACCCAAACGCGCTACTTTGTTTCAGCCAGAGCCTGCAAAGCCACGATTCAGCATTTTGCCGCCTTCTGAGAGTCCATGTGAGCCGTAGAAAGTGTCACGTAAGAGCAGAGATCCCCTGTAATTGATAGATATAATCAACAAGGCCAAGAAATGGTCAGACAGGGTACTTCCTGTATAGAATCTTCTCAGGTTTTGGCCTGCCAAATGAGTTCTGTTATACTCACAGACACCATTCAAACAGTTTTAGAAACTTTGGAGTGTTTTCTATCCAAAGCTAATAATTATATGCATATTCTAGTTTCTGGGCAGGAGTACTAATCAGATTAAATCGGGTACGTTTTTTATCCGTCCGTGAAAATACTGCCCCCTAGCCATAACAGGTTAAACAACACAAGGTAACTCCAAGTCAATCACACTTCTGTGAAATCAAACTGTCCACTTAGGAAGCAACACTGATTGACAATAAATTTCACAGGCTGTTGTGCAAATGGAATAGACAACAGGTGGAAATTATAGGCAATAAGCAAGACACCCCCAATAAAGGAGTGGTTCTGCAGGTGGAGACCACAGACCACTTCTCAGTTCCTATGCTTCCTGGCTGATGTTTTGGTCACTTTTGAATGCTGGCGGTGCTTTCACTCTAGTGGTAGCATGAGACTGAGTCTACAACCCACACAAGTGGCTCAGGTAGTGCAGCTCATCCAGGATGGCACATCAATGCGAGCTGTGGCAAGAAGGTTTGCTGTCTGTCAGCGTAGTGTCCAGAGCATGGAGGCGCTACCAGGAGACAGGCCAGTACATCAGGAGACGTGGAGGAGGCCAACAACCCAGCAGCAGGACCGCTACCTCCGCCTTTGTGCAAGGAGGAGCAGGAGGAGCACTGCCAGAGCCCTGCAAAATGACCTCCAGCAGGCCACAAATGTGCATGTGTCTGCTCAAACGGTCAGAAACAGACTCCATGAGGGTGGTATGAGGGCCCGATGTCCACAGGTGGGGGTTGTGCTTACAGCCCAACACCGTGCAGGACGTTTGGCATTTCCCAGAGAACACCAAGATTGGCAAATTCGCCACTGGCGCCCTGTGCTCTTCAAAGATGAAAGCAGGTTCACACTGAGCACATGTGACAGATGTGACAGAGTCTGGAGACGCCATGGAGAACGTTCTGCTGCCTGCAACATCCTCCAGCATGACCGGTTTGGCAGTGGGTCAGTCATGGTGTGGGGTGGCATTTCTTTGGGGGGCCGCACAGCCCTCCATGTGCTTGCCAGAGGTAGCCTGACTGCCATTAGGTACCGAGATGAGATCCTCAGACCCCTTGTGAGACCATATTCTGGTGCGGTTGGCCCTGGGTTCCTCCTAATGCAAGTCAATGATAGACCTCATGTGGCTGGAGTGTGTCAGCAGTTCCTGCAAGAGGAAGGCATTGATGCTATGGACTGGCCCGCCCGTTCCCCAGACCTGAATCCAATTGAGCACATCTGGGACATCATGTCTCGCTCCATCCACCAACGCCACGTTGCACCACAGACTGTCCAGGAGTTGGTGGATGCTTTAGTCCAGGTCTGGGAGGAGATCCCTCAGGAGACCATCCGCCACCTCATCAGGAGCATGCCCAGGCGTTGTAGGGAGGTCATACATGCACGTGGAGGCCACACACACTACTGAGCCTCATTTTGACTTGTTTTAAGGACATTACATCAAAGTTGGATCAGCCTGTAGTGTGGTTTTCCACTTTAATTTTGAGTGTGACTCCAAATCCAGACCTCCATGGGTTGATAAATTGGATTTCCATTGATTATTTTTGTGTTATTTTGTTGTCAGCACATTCAACTATGGAATGAAAAAAGTATTTAATAAGATTATTTCTTTCATTCAGATCTAGGATGTGTTGTTTAAGTGTTCCCTTTATTTTTTTGAGCAGTGTATAATAACACACAGAAATACGAGCCTTACGTCATTAATATAGTCAAATCCGGAAACTATAATTTTGAAAACAAAACGTTTATTCTTTAAGTGAAATTCGGAACCGTTCTGTATTTTATCTAACGGGTGGCATCCATAAGTCTAAATATTGCTGTTACATTGCACAACCTTCAATGTTATGTCATAATTATGTAAAATTCTGGCAAATTAGTTTGCAACGAGCCAGGTGGCCCAAACGGTTGCATATACCCTGACACTGCGTGCAATAAATGCAAGAGAAGTGACACAATTTCCCTAGGTAATATTGCCTGCTAACATGAATTTCTTTTAACTAAATATGCAGGTTTAAAAAAAGATATACTTCTGTGTATTGATTTTAAGAAAGGCATTGATGTTTATGGTTAGGTACATTCGTGCAACGATTGTGCTTTTTTCGCAAATGCGCTTTTGTTAAATCATCCCCCATTTGGCGAAGTTTGCTGTCTTTGTTAGGAAGAAATGGTCTTCACACAGTTTGCAACGAGCCAGGCGGCCCAAACTGCTGCATATACCCTGACTCTGTTGCACAGAACGCAAGAGAAGTGACACAATTTCCCTAGTTAAAAGAAATTCATGTTAGCTGGCAATATTAACTAAATATGCAGGTTTAAAAATATATACTTGTGTATTGATTTTAAGAAAGGCGTTGATGTTTATGGATAGGTACACATTGGTGCAACGGCAGTGCTTTTTTCGCGAATGCGCTTGTTAAATCACCCGTTTGGCGAAGTAGGCTGTGATTCAATGATAAATTAACAGGCACCACATCGATTATATGCAACGCAGGACAAGCTAGATAACTACATATGGTTGATGATATTACTAGTTTAACTAGTGATTATGTTAAGATTGATTGATTGTTTTTTATAAGATAAGTTTAATGCTAGCTAGCAACTTACCTTGGCTCCTTGCTGCACTCACGTAACAGGTAGTCAGCCTGTCACGCAGTCTCCTCGTGGAGTGCAATGTAATCGACCATAATTGGTGTCCAAAACTGCTGATTACCGAATGTTATGAAAACGTGAAATCGGCCCTAATTAATCGGCCATTCCGATTAATCGGTCGACCTCTAATCACAATAATGACAAAAGGTTTTCCTACTAATTATTTGCCTCCTTTAGAAATGTTAATCAACGGCAGTTGACAATGCATTGAGTAGAATGTTCACTCGGGAGTCAGCCCTCAATATAGAACTTACATAACATTATTTCACGCAACGTACAACCGATGAATACCTGGAGTTTTTTGTCGCTGTTGTCGTTTGCTTGTCCTCACTGTATGATTTCCTTTCTTTTTGAATGGCTTCACAGTATTGTGGATAGATGGTGACTCTCTCTGTGTACTTGGTGGACATGGAACTGCATCTCCCATAAAACACCTCTCGGATTCCCCATTTAACGGGGGGGGTGTGTGTGTGTGTGTGTGTGTGTGTGTGTGTGTGTGTGTGTGTGTGTGTGTGTGTGTGTGTGTGTGTGTGTGTGTGTGTGTGTGTGTGTGTGTGTGTGTGTGTTCTCTACACAGGGTCACAAATGAACCTGAGGGAATCTGCCGATCTGCGGTCACAAGGTCAGTATATGTCGCAAGGTCAGTATATCCGGCAACCCTTTGTCACCTCATCTATAACCCCAACATAACCATGTTAGTTTGTTGTCATGTTTCAGACAGTAAACTTGCTCACATTAAGTGAAAATTAATTATTAGATTTAAAGGCCCAGTGCTGTCAAAAATGTTGATCAGTGTTATTTTCTGGTAGTTGCTGGTTGAAAATGCAATATACACAGGACCTTCTAATCAACAGGCTTGCATCGTCGGGAGTTTTTGCTTGTAATGGTGACATCACCATTCGGTAAATTGGTAAAGAGACCTATAACAAATAGAGTTCCAAACCTCTCTGCCAATAACAGCTCTTGTTCAGTTTCCCCCTCCCCACTCCTAGAAAAATTATTGATTGAGAAATATTTAGCTAAAAAGCAATTTTTATGGAAATATATTGCAGTAAGGTACTTAATTGTTACCCAGAAATTATTTGATATTGATATAAAAACGGCTGCATTGGGCCTTTACTAGATTCAACCACCCATTCTCACTTTCTTTTCTCCTTACCACCCCTTTCCCTCTAATAACTCTTCTCTCCTCCTCTTTCTTTTACTCTCCCACCACTCTGTCCTTTCTCTTTCTTTTTTTTTGTCATTCTCCCTTTCTGGTCACCAGTCGCCATTTACCTGGGCATCAAAAAGCGGCCGAGCCCTGGGCCATCGGATGTGGCTGGAATCTGAGGGTACCCCGGGGGCGGCGGGACACAGCGGAGGTGGTGCTGGCTCTGTGGGAGGCGGCACGAGGCTGCGGCTGCCAGGTCCACCACGCCGGCCCCTTCATGCTCTCCTGCACCCACGGGGCGTCCGGCGGTTGCGTGGCCTTCAAGGCAGAGGTGTGCCACCTCTCCACAGGGGGTGGGGCATCCAACAATAAGACTTCCAACGGGGTACGCTATACACGGCTTTGGGGAGCACCGCTCGTTTTCCGGGACATCGCCATGCAAATCTCAAAGGACCTCGAACTCTGAATATAATGGGGGTTGAGAAGGATGGAAAGAGAAATACAGAGAAAGAGGGACGTGGGGCTGGACTCAAGATAAAATACATTTGCCCCTGTCTCTTACGTGGCTATAGCTCTACCCCCCCCTCCGCACCAGCCTCAACCTAACCACCCGCCCCCATCGCCACACCACCCAGACCCAAATGTACCCCCCCGTCCCTCTCGCCACTACTACTGAACAGCTTCACCCACTGGAACCTGATCAGACAGGAATCCAGCTTAAAATGTTTTACTGTTAACTCTAGCCATAATGACTATTACTTTTATGATTGGTATCATTGTCTTTTTTTAACAATCACAAACTCCGTACCGACAACATCAAAAACATACTCGAAAATATTTCTCGTGTTTCGCCGTCTTTGTTGCGTGTCACAGTACAGATATAGGATCTTGATTTGATCACCCTGTTGCGGATAACTTTCCTGCAATACAGGAAATGTAAAACTTGTAGTGTATTCGAGGTTTAAAAAGGCTTTTGAAGTTTGTAATTTCCACTTCAAAATTTCAGACTTTATTTTCCCTTACGAAAAATGTATCAACCCATAAAACATTTCCATTAATTATAATCCACATAATAATTCACATTTCCTGTTGCTGCAGGATTATTTTCCTGCTGTAGCAAACTGTCTCAAATTAAGATCCTACATCTATGTATGTTTTTGCTCTTTCTTCTCCCATTTGAACATTGATACTGATGAAGTGATTATCCAAGGACTTCTGTGGACAATATGCACAAATATGGAGACAGTTAACTCAATGATTTGACAAGTGGCATCAAAGGTTACTCTGTTTTTCTATTTGTGCACAGTATAGGCGGGATTGGATTATTGGGCAATGACAGAGAAGTTGACAAGATACTTTGAACCAGCCAATGGGAACCTTCACATCCATTTCCACTAACATCATCAACTGAAAAGGTAGTAGGTGGGGATGTTATCTCGGACACACCATGAATCTATCTCAGTTAGTCTTACTGCATACGACATAAATAAACTGGACTGATATAGGTTTCACTTTTTTAGTATTGTACAAACCACACACCATAATAAGCTATTATGTTAATGTGTAATGTCAGGCAGTATACACTTTGGTACAAATCATGCTCCATTTTAGATATCAGTGCCAATATGACAACTGAATCTCTATACAGTGCATTCGGAAAGTATTCAAACCCCTTGACTTTTTTCACAATTTGTTACGTTTGTTAATACTTTCATTCTAAAATGTATAAAACATTTATTTTTTCTCATCCGTCTACACACAATACCCCATAATGACTAAGCGAAAACAGGTTTTTAGACATTTGTATAAAACAAATAAAACAGAAATACCTTATTTACATAAATATTCAGACCCTTCGCTATGAGACTTTACATTTAGCTCAGGTGCATCCTGTTTCCATTGATCATCCTTGAGATGTTTCTACAACTTGATTGGAGTCCATCTGTGGTAATTCAATTGATTATCCATGATTTGGAAAGGCACACAACTGTCTATATAAGGTCCCACAGTTGACAGTGCATGTCAAAGCAAAAACCAAGCCATGAGGTCGAGGGAATTGTCCGTAGAGCTCCGAGACAAGATTGTGTCAAGGCACAGATCTGGGGAAGGGTACCAAAAAATGTCTGCAGCATGGAAGGTCCCCAAGAACACAGTGGCCTCCATCATTCTTAAATGGAACAAGTTTGGAACCACCAAAACTCTTCCTAGAGCTGGCAACCCGGCCAAACTGAGCAAGAATCCGATGGTTACTCTGACAGACCTCCAGTGTTCCTCTGTGGAGATGGGAAAACCTTCCAGAAGGACAACCATCTCTGCAGCACTCTACCAATCAGGCCTTTATGGTAGTGTGGCCAGACGGAAGCCACTCCTCAGTAAAATGCACATGACAGCCCACTTGGAGTTTGCCAAAAGGCACCTAAACTATTTGGCCTGAATCCCAAGCACCAAGTCTGGAGGAAACCTGGCACCATCCCTATGTTGAAGCATGATGATTGCAGCATCATGCTGTGGGGATGTTTTTCAGAGGCAGGGACTGGGAAACTAGTCAGGATCGAGGGAAAGATGAACGGAGCAAAGTACAGAGAGATCCTTGATGAAAACCTGCTCCAGAGCACTCAGGACCTCAGACTGGGGCAAAAGTTCACTTTCCAACAGGACAACGGCCCTAAGCACACAGCCAAGACAGCGCAGGAGCAGCTTTGGTATAAATCAAATAACATTTATTTGTATACAGTGAGGGGAAAAAAGTATTTGATCCCCTGCTGATTTTGTACGTTTGCCCACTGACAAAGAAATGATCAGTCTATCATTTTAATGGTAGGTTTATTTGAACAGTGAGAGACAGAATAACAACAACAGAAAATCCAGAAAAACGCATGTCATAAATGTTATAAATTGATTTGCATTTTAATGAGGGAAATAAGTACACTGCTCAAAAAAATAAAGGGAACACTAAAATAACATCCTAGATATGAATGAAGTAATCTTATTAAATACTTTTTTCTTTACATAGTTGAATGTGCTGACAACAAAATAACACAAAAATAATCAATGGAAATCCAATTTATCAACCCATGGAGGTCTGGATTTGGAGTCACACTCAAAATTAAAGTGGAAAACCACACTACAGGCTGATCCAACTTTGATGTAATGTCCTTAAAACAAGTCAAAATGAGGCTCAGTCGTGTGTGTGGCCTCCATGTGCCTGTATGACCTCCCTACAACGCCTGGGCATGCTCCTGATGAGGTGGCAGATGGTCTCCTGAGGGATCTCCTCCCAGACCGGGACTAAAGCATCCGCCAACTCCTGGACAGTCTTTGGTGCAACGTGGCGTTGGTGGATGGAGCGAGACATGATGTCCCAGATGTGCTCAATTGGATTCAGGTCTGGGGAACGGGCGGGCCAGTCCATAGCATCAATGCCTTCCTCTTGCAGGAACTGCTGACACACTCCAGCCACATCAGGTCTAGCATTGTCTTGCATTAGGAGGAACCCAGGGCCAACCGCACCAGCATATGGTCTCACAAGGGGTCTGAGGATCTCATCTCGGTACCTAATGGCAGTCAGGCTAACTCTGGCGAGCACATGGAGGGCTGTGCGGCCCCCCAAAGAAATGCCACCCCACACCATGACTGACCCACCGCCAAACCGGTCATGCTGGAGGATGTTGCAGGCAGCAGAACGTTCTCCACGGCGTCTCCAGACTGTCACATCTGTCACATGTGCTCTGTGTGAACCTGCTTTCATCTGTGAAGAGCACAGGGCGCCAGTGGCGAATTTGCCAATCTTGGTGTTCTCTGGCAAATGCCAAACGTCCTGCACGGTGTTGGGCTGTAAGCACAACCCCCACCTGTGGACGTCGGGCCCTCATACCACCCTCATGGAGTCTGTTTCTGACCGTTTGAGCAGACACATGCACATTTGTGGCCTGCTGGAGGTCATTTTGCAGGGCTCTGGCAGTGCTCCTCCTGCTCCTCCTTGCACAAAGGTGGAGGTAGCGGTCCTGCTGCTGGGTTGTTGCCCTCCTACGGCCTCCTCCACGTCTCCATATATACTGGCCTGTCTCCTGGTAGTGCCTCCATGCTCTGGACTCTACGCTGACAGACACAGCAAACCTTCTTTCCACAGCTCGCATTGATGTGCCATCCTGGATGAGCTGCACTACCTGAGCCACTTGTGTTGGTTGTAGACTCAGTCTCATGCTACCACTAGAGTGAAAGCACCGCCAGCATTCAAAAGTGACCAAAACATCAGCCAGGAAGCATAGGAACTGAGAAGTGGTCTGTGGTTACTACCTGCAGAACCACTCCTTTATTGGGGGTGTCTTGCTAATTGCCTATAATTTCCACCTGTTGTCTATTCCATTTGCACAACAGCATGTGAAATTTATTGTCAATCAGTGTTGGTTCCTAAGTGGACAGTTTGATTTCACAGAAGTGTGATTGACTTGGAGTTACATTGTGTTGTTTAAGTGTTCCCTTTATTTTTTTAGCAGTATATTTGACCCCCTCTCAATCAGAAAGATTTCTGGCTCCCAGGTGTCTTTTATACAGATAACGAACTGAGATTAGGAGCACACTCTTAAAGGGAGTGCTCCTAATCTCAGCTTGTTACCTGTATAAAAGACACCTGTCCACAGAAGCAATCAATCAATCAGATTCCAAACTCTCCACCATGGCCAAGACCAAAGAGCTCTCCAAGGATGTCAGGGACAAGATTGTAGACCTACACAAGGCTGGAATGGGCTACAAGACCATCGCCAAGCAGCTTGGTGAGAAGGTGACAACAGTTGGTGCGATTATTCGCAAATGGAAGAAACACAAAAGAACTGTCAATATCCATCGGCCTGGGGCTCCATGCAAGATCTCACCTCGTGGAGTTGCAATGATCATGAGAATGGTGAGGAATCAGCCCAGAACTACACGGGACTATCTTGTCAATGATCTCAAGGCAGCTGGGACCATAGTCACCAAGAAAACAATTGGTAACACACTACGCCGTGAAGGACTGAAATCCTGCAGCGCCTGCAAGGTCTCCCTTCTAAAGAAAGCACATGTACATGCCTGTCTGAAGTTTGCCAATGAACATCTGAATGATTCAGAGGACAACTAGGTGAAAGTGTTGTGGTCAGATGAGACCAAAATGGAGCTCTTTGGCATCAACTCAACTCGCCGTGTTTGGAGGAGGAGGAATGCTGCCTATGACCCCAAGAACACTATCCCCACCGTCAAACATGGAGGTGGAAACATTATGCTTTGGGGGTGTTTTTCTGCTAAGGGGACAGGACAACTTCACCGCATCAAAGGGACGATGGACGGTGCCATGTACCGTCAAATCTTGGGTGAGAACCTCCTTCCCTCAGCCAGGGCATTGAAAATGGGTCGTGGATGGATATTCCAGCATGACAATGACCCAAAACACACGGCCAAGGCAACAAAGGAGTGACTTAAGAAGAAGCACATTAAGGTCCTGGAGTGGCCTAGCCTCTCTCCAGACCTTAATCCCATAGAAAATCTGTGGAGGGAGCTGAAGGTTCGAGTTGCCAAACGTCAGCCTCGAAACCTTAATGACTTGGAGAAGATCTGCAAAGAGGAGTGGGACAAAATCCCTCCTGAGATGTGTGCAAAGCTGGTGGCCAACTACAAGAAACGTCTGACCTTTGTGATTGCCAACAAGGGTTTTGCCACCAAGTACTAAGTCATGTTTTGCAGAGGGGTCAAATACTTATTTCCCTCATTAAAATGCAAATCAATTTCTAACATTTTTGACATGTGTTTTTCTGGATTATTTTGTTGTTATTCTGTCTCTCACTGTTCAAATAAATTTACCATTAAAATTATAGACGGATCATTTCTTTGTCAGTGGGCAAACGTACAAAATCAGCAGGGGATCAAATACTTTTCCCTCACTGAAGCCCTTCTTACATCAGCTGATATCTCAAAGTGCTGTACAGAAACCCAGCCTAAAACCCCAAACAGCAAGCAATGCAGGTGTAGAAGCATGGTGGCTAGGAAAAACTCCCTGGAAAGGCCAAAACCTAGGAAGAAATCTAGAGAGGAACCAGGCTATGAGGGGTGACCAGTCCTCTTCTGGCTGTGCCGGGTGGAGATTATAACAGAACATGGCCAAGATGTTCAAATGTTCATAAATGACCAGCATGGTCAAATAATAATAATCACAGTAGTTGTCGAGGGTGCAACAGGTCTGCACCTCAGGAGTAAATGTCAGTTGGCTTTTCATAGCCGATCATTGAGAGTATCTTTACCACTCCTGCTGTCTCTAGAGAGTTAAAAACAGCAGGTCTGGGACAGATGGAACGTCCGGTGAACAGGCAGGCAGAACAGTTAACTGGAGCAGCAGCACGGCCAGGTGGACTGGGGACAGCAAGGAGTCATCATGCCAGGTGGTCCTGAATGTCCTTGAGTGGCCCCGCCAGAGCTCAGACTTGAACCTGATCGAACGTCTCTGGAGAGACCTGAAAATAGCTGTGCAGTGACGCTCCCCATCCACCCTGACAGAACTTGAGAGGATCTGCAGAGAAGAAATAGGAGAAACCTCCCAAATACAGGTGTGCCAAGCTTCTAGCATCATACCCAAGAAGAATCTAGGCTGTAGTCGCTGCCAAAGGTGCTTCAACAAAGTACTGAGTAAAGGGTCTGAATACTTATGTAAATGTATATTTCAGTTTTTTATTTTTAATACAATTTCACTGTTTTTCACTTTGTCATTATGGGGTATTGTGTGTAGATTGATGAGGAAAATGTTTTATTCAATCCATTTTTGAATAAGGCTGTAACGTAACAAAATGTGGAAAATTCAAGGGGTCTGAAAACTTTCCAAATGCACTGTAGATCAAAACTGTGGTTCATAGTGCTATATATTTTTTCACCTTCAAACCTCTTTAGCTATCTGTAGCTTTGGTTTCCTGCACACACCCTTGGAAAGTAATTCCTTTGCCAAATTCCTGTTCCGGAGAAACTCTTTTATCACTCTGATTGGCTGGGATCAATGTCTGTTGGCACTGGTCATCATCAATAATCATATCAAGCCATTTTTAAGCATTTTATCCCCTATCTCTCACGGTTTGATCTCTCCTTTTTTACCTTTCTTGAACAGAGTTGAATTGAAGTCATGAAACAGTTGCACAGTTAGTTGTTCCTCAGCATAAAATAGTTTAACTCAATGTCTAATGACTTAAAGGGTGACTGGGAAAGCCATTTTTGTTTCAATGCAAAAGCAGTTCACTGCAGAACATTGTGCCCTTGAACGCCACATGGCTTTGCCAAAATGAAAAGCTGTCAGGCTTCATAGTGAACCAAATTTGGAACAGACCTGGGTTGAAATAAATTATTATTTAACATTTCAAATACCCTTAGATACTCTGCCCTAAACGTTGGGCAAAAAGAGAAAGTATTTTAGTAGTATTTTTTTAACAATGTTTGCCCACTGAAATAGGCTACATAGTTCAGAGAAACTCAATATACATATTGAAATACAGATAATACTTGATCCAGATCTGTTTTGGAATAAGTCATATTTCTTTCAATGTGATGCAATGCAATTTTGTTTGGATTCTATTCCGTGCCCTGCCGATTTATCTTCAGCTATCTCTCTACATTGAAGGTGAACATCAAAATCTGTTTTTTTCCTGAGGTAACTGCAACCGTCCAATCCCATTCCCACTGTTACACACGCTGGTGCCTCAACTCTGACACCCTTTAACATTTTGGCATTGGTTATCTTCAGATCAAACTGGTTTTGTCTACTGTTGATGACTGTCGGTTGCTGTGAGGTGTGGGGGGAGTGCATAGACACACAGATGAGTCATTTAGAGAGAGAGCCTTAAAGGCAGTGTGACTGGGATGCTGTGTTTTCCCTCTTGCACCCCATATGCCTACATATAGTACATGTTCAATGTTGGAAAATAAGCTAAAAAAGACTTCCTCACATTCCCCCCTGATAAGAATGAATGATGTACTGTGATGTTCATGTAGGCTACAAGATTTCTGCCTGATTATT
>NC_138303.1:72380000-72450000 GCF_965601325.2 Salmo salar
CTCGCTCGCTCTCTGTGTCTCGCTCGCTCGCTCTCTGTGTCTCGCTCGCTCGCTCGCTCTCTGTGTCTCGCTCGCTCGCTCGCTCTCTCTGTGTCTCGCTCGATCGCTCACTCTGTGTCTCGCTCGCTCTCTCTGTGTCTCGCTCGCTCGCTCTCTCTGTGTCTCGCTCGCTCGCTCTCTCTGTGTCTCGCTCGCTCGCTCTCTCTGTGTCTCGCTCGCTCGCTCTCTCTGTGTCTCGCTCGCTCGCTCTCTCTGTGTCTCGCTCGCTCGCTCTCTCTGTCTCGCTCGCTCTCTCTGTCTCGCTCGCTCTCTCTGTCTCGCTCGCTCGCTCGCTCTGTGTCTCGCTCGCTCGCTCTGTGTCTCGCTCGCTCGCTCTGTCTCGCTCGCTCGCTCTGTCTCGCTCGCTCGCTCTGTGTGTGTCTCTCTCTCGCTCTCTCTCTGTGTGTCTCTCTCTCTCTGTGTGTCGCTCTCGCCCTCTCTCTGTGTGTGTCGCCCTCTCTCTGTGTGTGTCGCTCTCTCTCTGTGTGTGTCGCTCTCGCTCTCTGTGTGTGTCGCTCTCTGTGTGTGTGTGTGTGTCGCTCTCGCTCTCTGTGTGCGTCTCTCTCGCTCTCTCTGTGTGCGTCTCTCTCGCTCTTTCTGTGTGTGTGTGTCTCTCTGTGTGTGTGTCTCTGTGTTTCGCTCTCTCTCTGTGTGTGTGTGTGTGTGTGTGTGTGTCTCTCTCTGTGTGTGTGTCTCTGTGTGTCGCTCGCTCGCTCTCTCTGTGTGTGCGTGTCTCGCTCGTTCGCTCGCTCTGTCTCTCGCTCTCTGTGTCTCGCTCTCTGTGTCTCGCTCTCTGTGTCTCGCTCTCTGTGTCTCGCTCTCTGTGTCTCGCTCTCTGTGTCTCGCTCTCTGTGTCTCGCTCTCTGTGTCTCGCTCTCTGTGTCTCGCTCTCTGTGTCTCGCTCTCTGTGTCTCGCTCTCTGTGTCTCGCTCTCTGTGTCTCGCTCGCTCTGTGGCTCGCTCTGTGGCTCGCTCGCTCTCTCTGTGGCTCGCTCGCTCTCTCTGTGGCTCGCTCGCTCTCTCTCTCTGTGGCTCGCTCGCTCTCTCTCTCTGTGGCTCGCTCGCTCTCTCTCTCTGTGGCTCGCTCGCTCTCTCTGTGGCTCGCTCGCTCGCTCGCTCTCTCTCTGTGGCTCGCTCGCTCTCTCTCTCTGTGGCTCGCTCGCTCTCTCTCTCTGTGGCTCGCTCGCTCTCTCTGTGGCTCGCTCGCTCTCTCTCTCTGTGGCTCGCTCGCTCGCTCTCTCTGTGGCTCGCTCGCTCGCTCGCTCTCTCTCTGTGGCTCGCTCGCTCGCTCGCTCTCTCTCTGTGGCTCGCTCGCTCGCTCTCTCTCTCTCTGTGGCTCGCTCGCTCGCTCGCTCTCTCTGTGGCTCGCTCGCTTGCTCTCTCGTGTCTCGCTCGCTCGCTCTCTCTGTGTCTCGCTCGCTCGCTCTCTCTCTCTGTCTCGCTCGCTCGCTCTCTCTCTCTGTGTCTCGCTCGCTCGCTCTCTCTGTGTCTCGCTCGATCGCTCACTCTGTGTCTCGCTCGCTCGCTCTCTCTGTGTCTCGCTCGCTCTCTCTGTGTCTCGCTCGCTCGCTCTCTCTGTCTCGCTCGCTCGCTCTCTCTGTCTCGCTCGCTCGCTCGCTCTCTCTGTCTCGCTCGCTCGCTCTGTGTCTCGCTCGCTCTGTCTCGCTCGCTCGCTCTGTCTCGCTCGCTCGCTCTGTCTCGCTCGCTCGCTCTGTCTCGCTCGCTCTGTCTCGCTCGCTCTGTCTCGCTCGCTCTGTCTCGCTCGCTCTGTCTCGCTCGCTCGCTCTGTGTCTCGCTCGCTCTGTGTCTCGCTCGCTCTGTCTCGCTCGCTCTGTCTCGCTCGCTCTGTCTCGCTCGCTCTGTCTCGCTCGCTCTGTCTCGCTCGCTCTGTCTCGCTCGCTCGCTCTGTGTCTCGCTCGCTCTGTGTCTCGCTCGCTCTGTGTCTCGCTCGCTCTGTGTCTCGCTCGCTCTGTGTCTCGCTCGCTCTGTGTCTCGCTCGCTCTGTGTCTCGCTCGCTCTGTGTCTCGCTCGCTCTGTGTCTCGCTCGCTCTGTGGCTCGCTCGCTCTGTGGCTCGCTCGCTCTGTGGCTCGCTCGCTCTGTGGCTCGCTCGCTCGCTCTCTGTGGCTCGCTCGCTCGCTCTCTGTGGCTCGCTCGCTCGCTCTCTGTGGCTCGCTCGCTCGCTCTCTGTGGCTCGCTCGCTCGCTCTCTGTGGCTCGCTCGCTCGCTCGCTCTCTCTCTGGCTCGCTCGCTCTCTCTCTGGCTCGCTCGCTCTCTCTGGCTCGCTCGCTCGCTCTCTGTGGCTCGCTCGCTCGCTCGCTCTCTCTCTGGCTCGCTCGCTCTCTCTGGCTCGCTCGCTCGCTCTCTCTGTGTCTCGCTCGCTCGCTCGCTCTCTGTGTCTCGCTCGCTCTCTCTCTCTGTGTCTCGCTCGCTCTCTCTCTCTGTGTCTCGCTCGCTCTCTCTCTCTGTGTCTCGCTCGCTCTCTCTCTCTGTGTCTCGCTCGCTCTCTCTCTCTGTGTCTCGCTCGCTCTCTCTGGCTCGCTCGCTCTCTCTGTGTCTCGCTCTCTCTGTGTCTCGCTCGCTCGCTCTCTGTGGCTCGCTCGCTCGCTCTCTGTGGCTCGCTCGCTCGCTCTCTGTGGCTCGCTCGCTCGCTCTCTGTGGCTCGCTCGCTCGCTCTCTGTGGCTCGCTCGCTCGCTCTCTCTCTGGCTCGCTCGCTCTCTCTCTGGCTCGCTCGCTCTCTCTCTGGCTCGCTCGCTCTCTCTCTGGCTCGCTCGCTCGCTCTCTGTCGCTCGCTCGCTCTCTCTGTGTCTCGCTCTCTCTGTGTCTCGCTCGCTCGCTCTCTCTGTCTCGCTCGCTCGCTCTGTGTCTCGCTCACTCTGTCTCGCTCGCTCGCTCTGTCTCGCTCGCTCTGTCTCGCTCGCTCTGTCTCGCTCGCTCTGTCTCGCTCGCTCTGTCTCGCTCGCTCTGTCTCGCTCGCTCTGTCTCGCTCGCTCGCTCTGTCTCGCTCGCTCGCTCTGTCTCGCTCGCTCGCTCTGTCTCGCTCGCTCGCTCTGTCTCGCTCGCTCGCTCTGTCTCGCTCGCTCGCTCTGTCTCGCTCGCTCGCTCTGTCTCGCTCGCTCTGTGTCTCGCTCGCTCTGTGTCTCGCTCGCTCTGTGTCTCGCTCGCTCTGTGTCTCGCTCGCTCTGTGTCTCGCTCGCTCTGTGTCTCGCTCGCTCTGTGTCTCGCTCGCTCTGTGTCTCGCTCGCTCTGTGGCTCGCTCGCTCTGTGGCTCGCTCGCTCGCTCTCTGTGGCTCGCTCGCTCTCTGTGGCTCGCTCGCTCGCTCGCTCTCTCTCTGGCTCGCTCGCTCGCTCGCTCTCTCTCTGGCTCGCTCGCTCTCTCTCTGGCTCGCTCGCTCTCTGTGGCTCGCTCGCTCGCTCTCTGTGGCTCTCTGGCTCGCTCGCTCTCTGTGGCTCTCTGGCTCGCTCTCTCTCTGGCTCGCTCGCTCTCTCTGGCTCGCTCGCTCTCTCTGTGTCTCGCTCGCTCGCTCTCTCTGTGTCTCGCTCGCTCTCTCTCTCTGTGTCTCGCTCGCTCTCTCTCTCTGTGTCTCGCTCTCTCTCTCTGTGTCTCGCTCGCTCTCTCTCTCTGTGTCTCGCTCGCTCTCTCTGGCTCGCTCGCTCTCTCTGTGTCTCGCTCTCTCTGTGTCTCGCTCGCTCGCTCTCTGTGGCTCGCTCTCTCTCTCTCTGTGGCTCGCTCGCTCGCTCTCTCTCTGGCTCGCTCGCTCTCTCTGGCTCGCTCGCTCTCTCTGGGTCTCGCTCGCTCGCTCTCTCTGGGTCTCGCTCGCTCGCTCTCTGTGGCTCGCTCGCTCGCTCTCTGTGGCTCGCTCGCTCGCTCGCTCTCTCTCTGGCTCGCTCGCTCTCTCTCTGGCTCGCTTGCTCTCTCTCTGGCTCGCTCGCTCTCTGTGGCTCGCTCGCTCGCTCTCTGTGGCTCGCTCGCTCGCTCTCTGTGGCTCTCTGGCTCGCTCTCTCTCTGGCTCGCTCGCTCTCTCTGGCTCGCTCGCTCGCTCTCTCTGTGTCTCGCTCGCTCGCTCTCTCTGTGTCTCGCTCGCTCTCTCTCTCTGTGTCTCGCTCGCTCTCTCTCTCTGTGTCTCGCTCGCTCTCTCTCTCTGTGTCTCGCTCGCTCTCTCTCTCTGTGTCTCGCTCGCTCTCTCTCTCTGTGTCTCGCTCGCTCTCTCTGGCTCGCTCGCTCTCTCTGTGTCTCGCTCTCTCTGTGTCTCGCTCGCTCGCTCTCTGTGGCTCGCTCTCTCTCTCTCTGTGGCTCGCTCGCTCGCTCTCTCTCTGGCTCGCTCGCTCTCTCTGGCTCGCTCGCTCTCTCTGGGTCTCGCTCGCTCGCTCTCTCTGGGTCTCGCTCGCTCGCTCTCTCTGGGTCTCGCTCGCTCGCTCTCTCTGGGTCTCGCTCGCTCGCTCTCTCTGGGTCTCGCTCGCTCTCTCTGTGTCTCGCTCGCTCGCTCTCTCTGTCTCGCTCGCTCGCTCTCTCTGTGTCTCGCTCGCTCTCTCTCTGTCTCGCTCGCTCGCTCTCTCTGTCTCGCTCGCTCGCTCTGTGTCTCGCTCGCTCTGTGTCTCGCTCGCTCGCTCTGTGTCTCGCTCGCTCGCTCTGTGTCTCGCTCGCTCGCTCTGTGTCTCGCTCGCTCGCTCTGTGGCTCGCTCGCTCGCTCTGTGGCTCGCTCGCTCGCTCTGTGGCTCGCTCGCTCTGTGGCTCGCTCGCTCTGTCTCGCTCGCTCTCTGTGTCTCGCTCTCTCTCTGTGTCTCGCTCGCTCTCTCTCTGTGTCTCGCTCGCTCGCTCTCTGTGTCTCGCTCGCTCGCTCTCTGTGTCTCGCTCGCTCGCTCTCTGTGTCTCGCTCGCTCGCTCTCTGTGTCTCGCCCGCTCGCTCTCTGTGTCTCGCCCGCTCGCTCTCTGTGTCTCGCCCGCTCGCTCTCTGTGTCTCGCCCGCTCGCTCTCTGTGTCTCGCCCGCTCGCTCTCTGTGTCTCGCCCGCTCGCTCTCTGTGTCTCGCCCGCTCGCTCTCTGTGTCTCGCTCGCTCGCTCTCTCTGTGGCTCGCTCGCTCGCTCTCTCTGTGGCTCGCTCGCTCTCTCTGTGGCTCGCTCGCTCGCTCTCTCTCTCTGTCTCAATTCAATTTGTTTTATTGGCATGACGTAACAATGTACATATTGCCAAAGCTTATTTTGGATATTTACAATATATAAAATGAGAATCAAAATTGTTAACGGGACAACAACAACCAAAGGTCAAAATAACCATACATTCAACAATAACAATAAGCATACAGTACATGTGCAGGTTGATTGGTCTCTCTCTCTCTGTCTGTCTCTCTCTGTCTCTGTGTGTGTGTGTGTGTGTGTGTGTGTGTGTGTGTGTGTGTGTGTGTGTGTGCAGTTACAGCATGTAAATAGCGGTGTTATAGCTGCTATGAGATGTGTGTTTATTACAGTGTTGGACACGCGTGTAGGGCTGTGTGTGTGCCACTGTTTGTTGATTTGTTTGCATCCAAGCACGGAGGACGTTGACGTCGGTCTGTGACTGCGAGGGTCTTTACTAGTTGGTGTGTGTGTGCGCCTGCGCTAGCTCGTGTGTGTGTGTGTGTGTGTGTGTGTGTGTGGGGGGCTTGGTCGTCTCCCCCTGATCCTCCCCTTTCTCCCCAAGGAGAAATGACAGCAGTGTGAACGCAGGCAGGGGGAGGCCGTGGCAGACGTGCCTGAGTGATGTAGGTTCGGTTAGGCTGGGAGGCGTTCGCAATCACTGATTTCCTTACTCCGCCATCAGGCTGTGGCTGGCTCACCAGAGCCTCTGATGCTGTATGCAGAGCAGCCATTATAGACCATCACTGCTGGAAACCCTCATTCATGTTTCCTTAATGACGGAGCCAGTTAGCCACAGTATTACTGCCACCACCTCGGCTCTGCTGGCCAATAGCAGCTTTCAGCTGGACCCACACCCACTCTCAGGTATAGGATAGCATAAACTACACATTCCAACCCACTCACAGGCATAAACTACACATTCCAACCCACTCACAGGCATAAACTACACATTCCAACCCACTCACAGGCATAAACTACACATTCCAACCCACTCACAGGCATAAACTACACATTCCAACCCACTCACAGGCATAAGCTACACATTCCAACCCACTCACAGGCATGGGATAGCATAAGCTACACATTCCAACCCACTCAAAGGCATAGGATAGCATAAGCTACACATTCCAACCCACTCTCAGGTATAGGATAGCATAAGCTACACATTCCAACCCACTCACAGGTATAGGATAGCATAAGCTACACATTCCAACCCACTCACAGGTATAGGATAGCATAAGCTACACATTCCAACCCACTCACAGGTATAGGATAGCATAAGCTACACATTCCAACCCACTCTCAGGTATAGGATA
Source organism: Salmo salar (assembly GCF_965601325.2). Taxonomy (NCBI): domain Eukaryota; kingdom Metazoa; phylum Chordata; class Actinopteri; order Salmoniformes; family Salmonidae; genus Salmo; species Salmo salar. The sequence goes on from NC_138303.1 coordinate 72,386,469, forward strand.
GCATAAGCTACACATTCCAACCCACTCACAGGCATAGGATACACTTTCCAACCCACTCACAGGCATAGGATACACTTTCCAACCCACTCACAGGTATAGGAAAGCATAAGCTACACATTCCAACCCACTCTCAGGTATAGGATACACTTTCCAACCCACTCACAGGTATAGGATAGCATAAGCTACACATTCCAACCCACTCACAGGTATAGGATAGCATAAGCTACACATTCCAACCCACTCTCAGGTATAGGATAGCATAAGCTACACATTCCAACCCACTCACAGGCATAAGCTACACATTCCAACCCACTCACAGGCATAAGCTACACATTCCAACCCACTCACAGGCATAGGATAGCATAAGCTACACATTCCAACCCACTCACAGGCATGGGATAGCATAAACTACACTTTCCAACCCACTCACAGGCATAGGATACACTTTCCAACCCACTCACAGGCATAGGATACACTTTCCAACCCACTCTCAGGCATAAGCTACACATTCCAACCCACTCACAGGCATAAGCTACACATTCCAACCCACTCACAGGCATGGGATAGCATAAGCTACACATTCCAACCCACTCGCAGGCATAAGCTACACATTCCAACCCACTCACAGGCATGGGATAGCATAAGCTACACATTCCAACCCACTCGCAGGCATAGGATGGCATAAGCTACACATTCCAACCCACTCGCAGGCATAGGATGGCATAAGCTACACATTCCAACCCACTCACAGGCATAGGATACACTTTCCAACCCACTCACAGGCATAGGATACACTTTCCAACCCACTCACAGGCATAAGCTACACATTCCAACCCACTCACAGGCATAGGATACACTTTCCAACCCACTCACAGGCATGGGATAGCAAAAGCTACACATTCCAACCCACTCACAGGCATAAGCTACACATTCCAACCCACTCACAGGCATAGGATACACTTTCCAACCCACTCACAGGTATAGGATAGCATAAGCTACACATTCCAACCCACTCACAGGCATAAGCTACACATTCCAACCCACTCACTGTAGCATGCGCATATTTATTTAAGGCAAGTCAGTTAAGAACAAATTCTTATTTACAATGACTGCTACCCCGGCCAAACCCCAGACATATAGGGTGGCGTAGGAAAGCGGGCAAGCACGCACGCTTAACACACAGGGGTGCACACAATTTGAGAGCCTATTGTAGGTTCTATACACACCTGTACACACTCATTCATCTTCTTTTTGGAGGGCTTGTTTTCTCTATCGGAGCATGGCCATGCTGCTAGCTGGATGGTAGAGCACAGCCACAGCTCACTATGGAGAAGCACCATTGAGATGCCCACCCGGTGTCTGTCCCACCACCCACTCCTCTGCATGCCTTTGACAGAGAGACACATGATGCACAAAGTGCTCGCCAGCCAGCCACTGCCTGGCTGCATGCTTTGCTGTGCGGCAGTGCTCCCCTCTTTCCTCCTCCCCTTACTGATGCTCAGCTTGCTCCCATCATATTCAGACCAGCCCTTCCTCCCTGCTGCACTGGCCTGTTTGTGATCGTTCAACCCCACTACACATTCTCCTGGTGTTGAACGGAGACCAAATCCTGGATGCGTGCGCGGGGGTTGCCATGGCAGCAGCAGTTTAGCATACATTAGATATTAGCCCAACATTACAGCAGAGGTGGAGAGGAAGGCAGAGCAGGTTTGTGTGCTCATTCAATGAGCGAGACTGACAGTAAATGTCATTGTTAGGATGGGTCTGCTCGTGTAGATTGATGTTCTTCCCCCAGGGAGGAACACAGTAAGGTTTTCTAGCCTTCCCAATCCCACTATGCTCTCTCTAGCATACAGGCACATTCAGTACACACACACACACACACACGATCTCTTGCTCTCTGCTTAGGACATGTCTGTCCCTATCTATCCCACTTCTAACTTGCCCTATAGGCCTACTTCTATATATCAGCTCTTGTTCTGTTTATCTGTGTGTTTATCCTCCTCACCCCCCCTCCCTCTGTGACCCTCCTAGACCAGAGCATGGCTCTATTTTGGGACTTGCGTCACCCCCTTCCTGTCCTCTCCATCCTGCCCGCCACGTGCACCGCTTACTAATAATGTTCCATCCCACTCCTTTCTCTCCGCTGTGGTTATTTGCTTTCCAATAGTTTTCTACCCTCCTCAAGGGCATTGAAATAAAATGAGCTCAGGAGAGGAGTCCTGAATACGTATCGAAAGTTGTTTACCTACTACATCTCAATACTGTAGGCTAGTGGCTACACACAAGCATTTGTTTCTAAATTGAGTCCATTAAAGGGCAATTCCACCACTTTTCAACCTCCATTATTTCTAGCACATTACCTGTCTACATACACTGACTGTACAAAACAGTAAGAACACCTGCTCTGTCCATGACAGACTGACCAGGTGAATTCAGGTGAAAGCTATGATCCCTTATTGATGTCACTTGTTAAATCCACTTCAATCAGTGTCGATGAAAGGGAGGAGACACGTTAAAGAAGGACTTTTAAACCTTGAGACAGTTGAGACGGATTGTGTGTATGTGCGCCATTTAGAGGGTGAATGGGCAAGACAAAATATTTAAGTGCCTTTGAAGAGGGTATGGTGGTAGGTACCAGGAGCACCGTTTTGTGTCTAGAACTGTAACGCTGCTGGGTTTTTCACCCTTAACAGTTTCCTGTGTGTATCGAGAATGGTCCACCACCCAAAGGACATCTTTGGTATACTCAGTGTATGTGAAAACAGTGCATTCCTACGTTTTGTAGAAAAGTAAGTTCTAACCAATGACATCAACAGCATTGCTTTTCAAACACTGAGATTCGAGGTGACGTGGGGAGCAAGGAAATACCCTCCCTCTGACTAAAAACTCATTGTAGTTTTTGAAAATCAGTTTTTCTTACTTTTTTAATCCTATCCGACCTTATCTTTTTAACCATAGATCATAAAAACCAGCTGTTTCCACATATGTAGACACAAGTGTGGTGCTGGAAATGATTAATTGGAGGTTGTAATTATGAGGTTTAACGCATAGCCTGTAAAAGATGGTGTACATTTGGTTGTGCATCAGCAGTTTCTGTTTGTCAGTCACTGACAGTCAATTAGCCCATGTCAGCTAACATTTATAGTGGTAAGTTAGACTAGCCAGCTATTCATTCTGTTCACTCACTCAGACTCACTCACTCAGACTCATAGCAACCATTTTCTATCTGTGGCAAAATGTGTAGAATTGCAGGAAATTAGCGTACTTTCTTCCCTCTTCCACTGTAAAGAAGGTGGCAGCTAGGATGTCCCTTAGGTCCCCCAAAAGGCTAGGGACGGCTCTGACTGCATATGGATGTGGGTACAAAGGGTTCAGATTTTTTTTGTGGCCCCCACCCCCATCAAAGTTGCCCATTCCTGCTCTAGCTGTAGATCAGGTTGCCTCAAGGAACCAAGTACCAGCAAGCGTTTTTCCTCCTTGGGGGGGGGGACTGCTTACATTAAAACTAACACTTTAGACCTGACTAAGTTAGTGTCAGTAAATCTTAGGGACCAACCAGCAACATCCCATGGACCAGCGCCGGTCCGTGGACCAGATGTTGAGGAACACTGCTGTAGACCACAACAACAACATGTCCTGCTCACTAGATGGATGATGTCCCAGTCAGAGCAGACTTTCAGCTCTTCAGCCCCATCTAGCTGCAGTCCAGCAAAGCACCACCACTCACTTCTACTCAGCAGCACTCAGGTGGTTCCTCCTTCCATCTCCTACCCTAATAACCAAAGGTCTTTTCTTCCTTGGCGTCGACGGGAGGATTAATTAATAACAAAACCAATGTGTGTGTGCAACCGTGGAGCAAAACAGGCAGGGTTGGCTTAGAGTCAAAGGGTTAGAGGTCGACCGATTATGATTTTTCAACGCCGATACCGATTATTGGCGGACCAAAAACCCCGATACAGATTAATCGCCCGATTGTGTTTATTATATTTATATATATATATATATATATATATATATATATATATATATATATATATATATATATATATATATATATATATATATATATATATATATATATATATATATATATATATATATTTGTTTGTAATAATGACAATTGCAACAATACTGAATGAACACTTCTATTTTAACTTAATATAATACATAAATAAAATCAATTTAGTCTCAAATAACATGAGAACATATGTTAAAACGAACCACCAGCTTTCATGGGTCTTCAATATTCTCAGTTAAGAAGTCTTAGGTTGTAGTGCAGAAAGCAGAGCTTGTCTGCATGGTCCCCTGTCAGTCTGCTCCTCCACTTATCATAAATGATTACCACCTCACTGAACACACTCGCTTGGGAATGAAGAAGGTGGGGGACAGAGAAACTTCTTTGCCAGTGGAGCGAGTGATCGAAGTCTGTCCTCATTCTGCTTCCACCACTCCAAAGGCAAGCCGCTCTTTCTGTCAATGACAGGCTATGTGAGGTAACGCTCAAACTCAATTTTAAAACTGCACTGGACTTCAGCTCTGCCCTCTTGGCTTCCAAGGATTCTAGCGTAGAGGATGTCCACCAGACTGGGTGGCTGATGTACCTGGACTCTTTGCCTTTTTGCACCTGGATCTGGGTCCTCCTCTTCACTCGTCCCATTTGCTGTGGCTCTGGGATTTGGTTTCCTTAGTAGGTCAGACTCCTCCTTCAGCCACTCTTTAGCTTTCTCTAGCGCTGTCCCTGAGGTGAAGGCATAGCTTGTGTAACGTGGATCCAGGACAGTTGCCAGCACCAGGCACTTTGTCTCCTCTGCCTTGGAGAACCTCCTTGTCAGACTGTCCAACATGGTCTTCCGTAAGGTTTTGATGCCTTGAGTAGAAGAACCCTCCTGCTGCAGCATCAGCTTCAGCACCGACACACTGGGGATGATGCATGCTGCTGTAGAGTTGGAGTGGCTCATCTCCAGTGTCACCTCCTCCATAGGTGCCAGAGTCTCAATTAGGTGAGACAATATCCCACTGTGCAGCAGACAAACTGCTGATGTGTCCGTATTCACCTGCATACACATTCAGTGCACACCTCTGTTCAAACATCCTCTGCAACATGTGTAGTGTTGAGTTCCAGCGAGTTTGAACTGCTTGGATGATACTGTGTTTGGGAAGGCCAAGCTCTTCCTGAATGGCCCTCAGCCTCTGTTTGGCCAGTACAGAGTGGTCAAAGTGAGTTGCACAGCTCTTCAACATGGCAATAATGTCTAGCACAGCTCTCTGACTGGATAGGCCATCATTGATTACAAGCTGTAGGGTGTGTGCACTGCAGCTGAAGTCTGGAAGCTCTGCCAGTCTCATACCTTTCACCATGTTTGCCCCACTGTCCCTGAGGACCAACACTACACGTTCTGTGTGGATTTCCCAGTATTCCAACATGGTCAAAAACATCTCTCTGATGTAGTTTCCTGTGTGTGATCCATTCATAGTCTTGACATTCAGCACAACCTGTTTTCTTGTCCAAACATTGTCAATGAAATGTCCAGTAAGGCTCATCAGGGACTCTAGTGCCTCACCAGCAGTCAGTTGTGAATGCCATGTGTGGAGCGTTGACTGGTGCCACCAGATTCTTCACTTTCATCACAACTCTTTCATGCGTTTTATCTAGCATTTCTGTGCGAAATAATTTGTCTTCGATCCTGTACCGGGGTTCAGCAAGAGTAATCAGCTGCTGAAAACCAACGTCAGACACCACTGTGAATGGCTGGTTGTCAGTGGCAATCATCTCAATAATTGCTTCATCCATCTTCTTGGCCCTCGGGTCTTTGTCCTGCCATTTTGCTTGTTTATTAATAAGTTGTAAGATTGTAGCCTGCGATGTCTGTGACGTGTCTATCACTTTTTCCTTGTGAAGAATTTGCATTTGCTTTTGTCATCGTTGCTTCCTTATGGGCTTTTGGGTGGGTGTTCTTAAGGTGATTCCACAGGTTAGTGGGATTTTCTGATTTAGGCGTTGCTGACCCCATGCTTACATCTTTATCACAAATAAGACACCTTGCTTTCCCTGGTGCCAATTCAATGTAATAGTCCCACACTGGTGCTCTGCTTTTCTCTGCCATCTGTAAAACACACACACACAGCTCTGAAGTGACAACGATACTGAAGAGTCTGCTTAGGAGACAGACAAATACTCTCAACTGTTTGAATAATAAAAATAGAGTTTAAGTTACCTGTGATGAATGTTGAAAACAAAAACTGTAATTTTTTATATGCAGGAAATCCTATATTAATAATTCCCATGACATCTTCTAGCAAAATCTGAAAAGCGGTTCCTTCATTCATTTATTCCATAGGATATTTTTAGATTAACTTAAAATAAGGTTTGTGTTTCGTGAAGGCTTACACCACCTTGCCAATTTTATAACTGTGTAGATATCCATAGGACAAGGTAACTCTGGTCAATATTGGCTAAATATAAGCAAAGATAATTTTTTTTGTAGAGTGGATTTATGAAAATATGTTGACAAACGTTACCTTATCCTAGTGAGATTTACACGGGTATCAAAACGCCGAGGCGGTTTAAGCACAAAACACAGACCTTATTTGAAGTAGATCAAGACATTCTCTATGGAAGACATGAACGGTAAAATAACGAAGGAACCCCTTTCAAGTTCAGCCGCAAGTTATTACAGGAATTATGACGCGTCGACTATTTCTCTCTAAACCATATACCTTTGACTATTATGAGCCTGCTGCTGCCTACCACCACTCAGTCAGACTGCTCTATCAAATATAAAATCATAGACTTAACTATAATACACTGCTCAAAAAAATAAAGGGAACACTTAAACAACACAATGTAACTCCAAGTCAATCACACTTCTGTGAAATCAAACTGTCCACTTAGGAAGCAACACTGATTGACAATAAATTTCACATGCTGTTGTGCAAATGGAATATACAACAGATGGAAATTATAGGCAATTAGCAAGACACCCCCAATAAAGGAGTGGTTCTGCAGGTGGGGACCACAGACCACTTCTCAGTTCCTATGCTTCCTGGCTGATGTTTTGGTCACTTTTGAATGCTGGCGGTGCTTTCACTCTAGTGGTAGCATGAGACGGAGTCTACAACCCACACAAGTGGCTCAGGTAGTGCAGCTCATCCAGGATGGCACATCAATGCGAGCTGTGGCAAGAAGGTTTGCTGTGTCTGTCAGCGTAGTGTCCAGAGCATGGAGGCGCTACCAAGAGACAGGCCAGTACATCAGGAGACGTGGAGGAGGCCGTAGGAGGGCAACAACCCAGCAGCAGGACCGCTACCTCCGCCTTTGTGCAAGGAGGAGCACTGCCAGAGCCCTGCGAAATGACCTCCAGCAGGCCACAAATGTGCATGCGTCTGCTCAAACGGTCAGAAACAGACTCCATGAGGGTGGTATGAGGGCCCGATGTCCAAAGGTGGGGGTTGTGCTTACAGCCCAACACCGTGCAGGACGTTTGGCATTTGCCAGAGAACACCAAGATTGGCAAATTCACCATTGGCGCCCTGTGCTCTTCACAGATGAAAGCAGGTTCACACTGAGCACATGTGACAGACGTGACAGAGTCTGGAGACGCCGTGGAGAACGTTCTGCTGCCTGCAACATCCTCCAGCATGACCGGTTTGGCGGTGGGTCAGTCATGGTGTGGGGTGGCATTTCTTTGGGGGGCCGCACAGCCCTCCATGTGCTCGCCAGAGGTAGCCTGACTGCCATTAGGTACCGAGATGAGATCCTCAGACCCCTTGTGAGACCATATGCTGGTGCAGTTGGCCCTGGGTTCCTCATAATGCAAGACAATGCTAGACCTCATGTGGCTGGAGTGTGTCAGCAGTTCCTGCAAGAGGAAGGCATTGATGCTATGGACTGTCCCGCCCGTTCCCCAGACCTGAATCCAATTGAGCACATCTGGGACATCATGTCTCGCTCCATCCACCAACGTTGCACCCCAGATTGTCCAGGAGTTGGCGGATGCTTTGGTCCAGGTCTGGGAGGAGATCCCTCAGGAGACCATCCGCCACCTCATCAGGAGCATGCCCAGGCGTTGTAGGGAGGTCATACAGGCACGTGGAGGCCACACACACTACGGAGCCTCATTTTGACTTGTTTTAAGGACATTACATCAAAGTTGGATCAGCCTGTAGTGTGGTTTTCCACTTTAATTTTGAGGAACTGCTTAAAGAAATTCATGTTAGCAGGCAATATTAACTAAATATATACTTGTGTATTGATTTTAAGAAAGGCATTGATGTTTATGGTTGGAGCAACGTGTACCTAAGCGATTATATGCAACGCAGGACAGGCTAAAAGAACTAGTAATATCATCAACCATGTGTAGTTAACTAGTGATTATGATTGATTGATTGTTTTTTATAAGATAAGTTTAATGCTAGCTAGCAACTTACCTTGGCTTCTTACTGCATTCGCGTAACAGGCAGGCTCCTCGTGGAGTGCAATGTAAAGCAGGTGGTTAGAGCGTTGGACTAGTTAACCGTAAGGTTGCAAGGTTGAATCCCTGAGCTGACAAGGTAAAAATCTGTCGTTCTGCCCCTGAACAAGGGAGTTAACCCACCGTTCCTAGGCTGTCATTGTAAATAAGAATGTGTTCTTAACTGACTTGCCTAGTTAAAAATAGGTGTAAAATGTAAAAATCGGCCAAACCGGCGTCCTAAAATAGCGATTTCCGATTGTTATGAAAACGTGATATCGGCCCTAATTAATCGGCCATTCCGATTAATCGGTCGACCTCTACAAAGGATTGTTGACAACATGTAAACTATTTCCTCTCCATCGTTATTGAAAACATTAATACATTTGCACAATAAACACTAGTCTCTCAAATACGTTGTTGTTGGTTAGCAAGCTACATTTATTTTTTTACATATTAGCATAGACGTGACAAGGTGAAACGAGCCACCTACGATTCCCTACATGGCAGCTTCTTGTCAGTGTTGCTAACTGTTAGACCGTCCAGAATCATAACACACATACTTCTGCTCTATCAATGAGTGAACATAGTTTTCATGACAATGTCAGCTAACCCGTCTATTGCAAAGGGTGGCGTGTATCCACTGAGTGCCAGTCTTGCCAAAAGCAAGAGAGAATCTAAAGAATATTCTCCTTAATGCCCCTTTTGTGGCAGCACCAAGCAGCTGAACATCTCATAGCCTACCTCTTACTGAGAGATGGACATCTTTTTAATGCATGTAGCCCTAGATGTCAATTTATCCAACTCAGGTGGAGATGCAGCCAAAAATCCTAGACAAGTCCTACAGTCTTTCGTTAATCATGATTTTCCAAAAGCCTCTTTTGTTTATTCTACTTTTAATACATAAAAACATTACATTTTATGCTTCAGCCTCCACGCTCCTCATCGGCTGTAGGGTTGAGGTTAGGGTTAAAAAACACAAGCAGATTAAGGACATTCTTTCAGCCCTGGTGCTGTGGAACACTTGCCTGGTCCCAGATCTGTTTATGCTGTGTTGCCAACTCCAAGCAATGGGGTGACAATGAGTGTAGGGGTTGGCAAGACAGCCTAAACAGACCTGGGACCAGGAAACTGGAACACCGGGCAGTTCACTCTCCCTTGAGATTCACCATGTTTATTTGTTTGGGATACATCTGTAATGCGCAGTTGGAAAATATTCTTCAAAGCAACTCTACTTTGCCTGTGGGTGAATTACTACGCTATTGGTCGTATGAGGTCCACAACTTGTTTTTTCTTCAATGGAATTACAGTGGAAACAGAAGAGAGAGGGAGTTTATTCCTAGGTACAACAGTTGGCCAGCCTAAGGTAACTGGGGTGTGTGTAACCACCTTTATTGGCCTGACTAACTTAACGACGTCCTTGGGGAGGGAGGGAGGGAGGGAGTGTGTGTGTGTGTGTGCGCCCGCTGTGTGTGCGCCCGCTGTGTGTGCGCCCGCTGTGTGTGCGCCCGCTGTGTGTGCGCCCGCTGTGTGTGCGCCCGCTGTGTGTGCGCCCGCTGTGTGTGTGTGTGTGCCCGCTGTGTGTGTTTGTGTGCCCGCTGTGTGTGTTTGTGTGCCCGCTGTGTGTGTTTGTGTGCCCGCTGTGTGTGTGTGCCCGCTGTGTGTGTGTGCCCGCTGTGTGTGTGTGTGTGCCCGCTGTGTGTGTGTGTGTGCCCGCTGTGTGTGTGTGTGTGCCCGCTGTGTGTGTGTGTGTGCCCGCTGTGTGTGTGTGTGTGCCCGCTGTGTGTGTGTGTGTGCCCGCTGTGTGTGTGTGTGCCCGCTGTGTGTGTGTGTGTGCCCGCTGTGTGTGTGTGTGTGTGTGTGTGTGCCCGCTGTGTGTGTGTGTGCCCGCTGTGTGTGTGTGTGCCCGCTGTGTGTGTGTGTGCCCGCTGTGTGTGTGTGTGCCCGCTGTGTGTGTGTGTGTGTGTGTGTGTGTGTGCCCGCTGTGTGTGTGTGTGCCCGCTGTGTGTGTGTGTGTGTGTGTGTGTGTGCCCGCTGTGTGTGTGTGTGCCCGCTGTGTGTGTGTGTGTGTGTGTGTGCCCGCTGTGTGTGTGTGTGCCCGCTGTGGGTGCGTGTGCCCCTGCTGTGGGTGCGTGTGCCCCTGCTGTGGGTGCGTGTGCCCGCTGTGGGTGTGCCCGCTGTCTGTGCGTGTGCCCGTGTGTGCCCGCTGTGGGTGTGTGCCCGCTGTGTGTGTGTGCCCGCTGTCTGTGCGTGTGCCCGTGTGTGCCCGTGTGTGTGTGTGTGCCCGCTGTGTGTGTGTCCTTGGGGAGAGAGGGAGGGAGTGTGTGTGTGTGCGTGCCCGCTGTGTGTGCGTGCCCGCTGTGTGTGTGTGCCCGCTGTGTGCCCGCTGTGTGTGTGTGTGTGTGTGCCCGCTGTGTGTGTGTCCTTGGGGAGAGAGGGAGGGAGTGTGTGTGTGTGCGTGCCCGCTGTGTGTGCGTGCCCGCTGTGTGTGCGTGCCCGCTGTGCGTGCCCGCTGTGTGTGTGTGTGTGCCCGCTGTGTGTGTGTGTGTGCCCGCTGTGTGTGTGTGTGTGCCCGCTGTGTGTGTGTGTGTGTGCCCGCTGTGTGTGTGTGTGTGCCCGCTGTGTGTGTGTGTGTGCCCGCTGTGTGTGTGTGTGCCCGCTGTGTGTGTGTGTGTGCCCGCTGTGTGTGTGTGTGTGTGCCCGCTGTGTGTGTGCCCGCTGTGTGTGTGTGCCCGCTGTGTGTGTGTGTGCCCGCTGTGTGTGTGTGTGCCCGCTGTGTGTGTGTGTGTCCGCTGTGTGTGTGTGTGTCCGCTGTGTGTGTGTGTCCCCGCTGTGTGTGCGTGTGTCCCCGCTGTGTGTGCGTGTGTCCCCGCTGTGTGTGCATGCTCACTGTGTGTGTGCATGCTCACTGTGTGTGCGTGCGCTCGTGTGTGTGCTCGTGTGTGTGTGCGCTCGCTGTGTGTGCGCTCGTGCTCGCTGTGTGTGTGCGCGCTCGCTGGGTGTGTGTGTGTGTGTGCGCGCTCGCTGGGTGTGTGTGTGTGTGTTCGCTCGCTGTGTGTGTGTGTTCGCTCGCTGTGTGTGTGTGTGTGTGTGTGTGTGTGCGCTCGCTGTGTGTGTGCGCTCGTGTGTGTGTGTGTGTTCGCTCGCTGTGTGTGTGTGTGTGTGTTCGCTCGCTGTGTGTGTGTGTGTGTTCGCTCGCTGTGTGTGGAGGCCATGGAGGCTGTGCTATGATACAGCCCCACATGTATCATCCTGGTCTTCTTCTATGCATGATGACCTTTATCCCTGTTGTGATTTTCTCCATCCAGTGCTGGGCGCTTTGGCTGTTCTCTAACATCTGATTCAACCAATCACGGCCATAATAATAATAATAATAATAATAATAGAGTTAGGGACTCTAGCATTGGTTGGTGTTTTGCCCTTTTATGTTTTGTCTTTGTCTGTTTAGCCGTTTACGGCTCATTAATATATACTGTACACTACCAGCACGATTTACCGCATGTATGGAACAGGATAACAACATCCTCCAACATCAGGGTCAGCTCCCTACCCGGATCAGTTGTCAGTTCTCGTTCCAATTAGTGGTGCTGTGGTATGCGTCAGGGTCAGTGGTTCAAGGTGGCTGGCTGACTGCAGTATTAGAGTCAGTGTCATAATGCAGCAGGCTGCTTGCTGCTCCCAGGGTCTCTCATTTTCTGTTCCCCCTGTATCTTGGTCTTTCCCTCCATTCTCTCAGTCTCTCTCTGTCTGTCTACTGTCTCCTCCTCTCTGTCTGATTTGAGATGCAAGCAGCCCCATCTCCAGACCTGCATTGAAGCTGACAGTTTGAGGTCAGCCTCTCATACATATACACCCCCTGAGGGAGGGGGGAGGGGGGTGTTTGTGAGAGAGAACATTTTCATGGTGTGTGTGTGTGTGTGTGTGTGTGTGTGTGTGTGTGTGTGTGTGTGTGTGTGTGTGTGAGGTCAAGCGGTGGCGGGGGAGTGGGTATGTTTCTCCTTCCCAGATAAAGCTGTATGCCTACCTTCAGTTTGCAGAAACAGGGGAGTGGGTATGTTTCTCCTTCCCAGATAAAGCTGTATGCCTACCTTCAGTTTGCAGAAACAGGGGAGTGGGTATGTTTCTCCTTCCCAGATAAAGCTGTATGCCTACCTTCAGTTTGCAGAAACAGGGGAGTGGGTATGGTTCTCCTTCCCAGATAAAGCTGTATGCCTACCTTCAGTTTGCAGAAACAGGGGAGTGGGTATGTTTCTCCTTCCCAGATAAAGCTGTATGCCTACCTTCAGTTTGCAGAAACAGGGGAGTGGGTATGTTTCTCCTTCCCAGATAAAGCTGTATGCCTACCTTCAGTTTGCAGAAACAGGATCAGCAGTTGTGTGTGTGCTGGTGGAGGAGGATGGACAGTAATGTTTTATTAGTACCAGGCAGCATGCCAAGACATTGTACTGACTGACTGTAAGTAGTTTTTTTTCACCACGTACACTGAATTAGTCCAAAAAGGCTCTTGGTAGTCAAACATAGAAGGCCGGTCAGGTAACTGGTTCTTTTTTTGTGGTTTCATTTCTCCATTTAGGCTACATCATCATGGTAGTTAGTTCATGCTTCAAAGAGCAGTGAAAGGGTTAAAGTAACCTACTATGTCAGGAGCATTTCTGAAAATATATCAGTTTAATCACATGACTCTTATCTGAACACGAGTACCAATGCTGTGTGGGTGAAAGCTTGAGTTGCATCAGGTTATATCAGTGTTATGTCGGTTTCATATTAGACCACACGTTAGCTATTATCCACTCTTCCTCATGCGAGATATAAGGTATATTCCACGCTAGACTCAAGCCTCATGTAAGGTTTACCAAGGTTAATCGGATTTATTCGTTCTGAAGTCTCTGCTTTGCATACAGGTGACTCATCACCGCTGGCTACGGTCCCTCCACCCTGTTAATATCATCACCGCTGGCTACAGTCCACCCTGTTAATATCATCCACCCTGTTAATATCATCACCGCTGGCTACGGTCCCTCCACCCTGTTAATATCATCACCGCTGGCTACGGTCCCTCCACCCTGTTAATATCATCACCGCTGGCTACGGTCCCTCCACCCTGTTAATATCATCACCGCTGGCTACGGTCCCTCCACCCTGTTAATATCATCACTAGTTTGATTCCCAGAGTTTATGGCCAACGTCAATCACAGCTCTATCATGTGGTTCTCAGTTCCATAGGTGTGTCTGAAATGGCACCCTATTCCCTATACAGCACTTTTCAAAGGTAGTTCACTGCATTGGAAATGGGACTGAAATTGGACCTATATGAGACTGTTGGCAGCTACAGTGGGTGGCAGTTAATGCTGCCACTTTTCAGGTCAGCCGGTCTGACTGTTGGATTAATACATAGAAATTGTAGGTTCCATCGACTCTGGCCCCACAGCCTTTAATTATAGTTCAATCTCGCCTCACACCTATAGGCTCTATTCTCAAGTCATTATTATCAGAGAGGCAAATGATGTGAGAGGCCAGAACGTTTCTTTGATGGCTCAATGGCTAAATCACATTGACATTCTCCCTCTGTGAAAGTGCTACTTTGCCTCTGCACATAATAACATTGACGTTCCTCCCATCGAAGGTGCTATTTGGCCTTTGCACACACAGTATCCAGCTGACACACGCACACACATTCGCACGCACACACACACGCACACACACGCACACTCACGCACACTCACGCACATTCACACACATTCACACACATTCACATTCACACACATTCTCACACACACAGACACACACACTCACACACAGACACACACACAAAAAACCTGATTGGTCTCCTTATGGCTGTATCTATGCATAAAATATGGTGTGAGCACACACAGACAAGCACAAGCCTCCTTTCACAAGAATATGTGACAGGCAATGTTACGCCCTCACTTTGGTGTGACTACATGTCTTTCACACACTCTCTGTGTGTGTGTGTGTGTTCCATCCTCAGTGCCAACTGATGGGTTATGACATCTCGTCTAATTGAAATGATGCCTGCATTAACACGTTCTGGTCAAGGTGCCAGACTCTATGGTGTCATAAAACACACTGTTCTGTTCTGTTCTCGTGGGGACATAAAATACATGTCCACTCAAAATCCTATTTTTCCCAAACCCAAAACCTAACCCTTATCACTTACTGTAACCCCAACCCCTAAGCTTAAAATACCCTTTGTCCTCATGGGGATGTGGGAAATGGCCCCACGAGGTAGCATTTTGACTTGTTTTACTATCCTTGTGGGTACTTTGGACGATTTTAGGCCCCCACAAGGATAGAAGAACCAACAAACACACACACACCAGCCTCTAGGGTGCCTTTTGAACTTGTGGCTTCCATATTGAGTTGACAATACATGACCATATATATCAGTGTTTTTATCTTGAGAGTTGGCTGGGAGGACTAGTGAGGTTTGTGGTTTTTGTTGAGGCAGGTTCTGTATTTTCTTTATAGTGTTTTTCCTGACGCAATAAAGAGCATCTGAAAGTCTCTCTCGTTCTCTCTCCCTCTTTTGAAACAGGAATTTAGCCTAATGTGTGAGCAGTTTTGGTATTAAAGCAAATTTTGTTGTTTTAATTTGTTTCTTCGAAAGTATGATATTGAGCCAATAAATTGGATTGAAATTCAAATTCCCTCTCTCGCTCCTTCCCCAACCCCTCCCTTCCTCTCGCTCTCCTCTAGGGGCCTGAGGCCAGGACGTCACCCAGAGGAGGACGACATAGTGCCTGAGCTGGCCCGCCTGGTCTACCCCCGAGAGAGACCTGACTGGGAGGAGACCATCAGCGCCATGGTGAGATGGAGACCACTGGCAGAGACACACACACACACACACACACACACACACACATACATATATGCACACTAACGTTCAGAAGTTTGGCGTCACTTAGAAATGTCCTTGTTCTTGAAAGAAAAGCACTTTTTTTTGTCCATTTTAAAATAACATCAAATTGATCAGAAATACAGTGTAGACATTGTTAACGTTGTAAATTACTATTGTAGCTGGAAACGGCAGAATTTTTCTTCATGGAATGTCTACATAGGCATACAGAGGCCTACTATCAGCAACCATCACTCCTGTGTTCCTATGTAGACATTCCAATGGCACGTTGTGTTAGCTAATCCAAGTTTATCATTTTAAAAGGCTAATTGATCATTAGAAAACCCTTTTGCAATTATGTTAGCACAGCTGAAAACTGTTGTGCTGATTTAAAGAAGCAATAAAACTGTCCTTCTTTAGACTAGATGAGTATCTGGAGCATCAGCATTTGTGGGTTCGATTACAGGCTCAAAATGGCCAGAAACAAAGACTTTCTTCTGAAACTCGTCAGTCTATTCTTGTTCTGAGAAATGAAGGCTATTCCATGCGAGAAATTGCCAAGAAACGGAAGATCTTGTAAAATGCTGTGTACTACTCCCTTCACAGAACTGCGCAAACTGGCTCTAACCAGAAGAGGAAGAGTGGGAGGCCCCGATGCACAACTGAGCAAGAGGACAAGTACATTAGAGTGTCTAGTTTGTGAAACAGAGGCCTCACAAGTCCTCAACTGGCAGCTTCATTAAATAGTACCCGCAAAACACCAGTCTCAACATTAACAGTGAAGAGGCGACTCCGGGATGCTGGCCTTCTAGGCAGAGTTCCTCTGTCCAGTGTCTGTGTCCTTTTGCCCATCTTAATCTTTTATTTTTATTGGCCAGTCTGAGAAATGGCCAGCATCCCGGAGTTCCCTCTTCACTGTTGACTTTGAGACTGGTGTTTTGCAGGTACTATTTAATGAAGCTGCCAGTTGAGGACTTGTGAGGTGTAATAGCCTTCATTTCTCAGAACAAGAATAGACTGACGAGTTTCAGAAGAAAGTCTTTGTTTCTGGCCATTTTGAGCCTGTAATCGAACCCACAAATGCTGATGCTCCAGATACTAATCTAGTCTAAAGAACGCCAGTTTTATTGCTTCTTTAAACAACACAGCCGTTTTCAGCTGTGCTAACATAATTGCAAAAGGGTTTTCTAATGCTCAACTATCTTTATAAACTTGGATTAGCGAACACAATGTGCCATTGGAACACAGGAGTGATGGTTGCTGATAATGGGCCTCTACGCCTACGTAGGAATTCCATAAAAAATCTGCCGTTTCCAGCTACAATAGTCATTTACAACATTAACAATGTTAACACTGTATTTCTGATCAATTTGATGTTATTTTGAATGGACAGAAAATTTGCTTTTCTTTCAAAAACAAGGACATTTCTAAGTGACCCCAATAGATTGAACGGTAGTGTACATATAATAATCGCAGTATCAAATCTCAATGCATATAGAATTGTGAGAATCACATCGGCACCTAAGTATTATGATATCGTATCGTGAGGTCCCAGTTGTGACACACACACACACACACACACACACACACACACACACACACACACACAGCATCCCAGCTTAGAGAGACCCCGACAGTGTCAGTGCTAATCAAACGTTCAGTACTTAGATAACAAGGCTCCTCTTTGATTGGGGCTCGTTGGCTCCCTGACACCGTTTTATCTCAGTCTCCTTTAATGAACTGATTGTCTTAACTGTTAGGGAAATGTCTTGATATCAAACTGAAATGCTGCATCAACATCCAGCCTCGGCTCCCAATCGTGAAATGATGATGATGCCTCTCATGTACATCATTAATGTAACTTTAGAAGGCGTGGGGATGTATCAGAACCTAATCTATTGTACATGATTTATGTATACTGAACGAAAATATACAAGCAAAGTGAGCTGAAATACTAAAGACCAGAAATGTTCCATATGCACAAAAGGCTTATTTCGCTCAAATTTTGTGTACAAATTAGTTTACATCCCTGTTAGTGAGCATTTTTCCATTGCCAAGATAATCCATCCACCTGACAGGTGTGGCATATCAATAAGCTGATTAAACAGCATGATCATTACACAGGTGCACCTTGTTTTTTTACGTTTTGTTTATTTCACCTTTATTTAACCTGTCTGGGCAAACGTCCCACCCTAGTCAACAGCCAGTGGAATCGCATCGCGTGAAATACAAAACCTCATCAATGCTATAACTTCAATTTCTCAAACATATGACTATTTTACACCATTTTATAGATGCACCTCTCCTGAATCGAACCACGTTGTCCGATTTCAAAAAGGCTTTACAGCAAAAGAAAAACATTAGATTATGTTAGGAGAGTACCCTGCCAAAAAAAATCACACTGCCATTTTCAAAGCAACTAGATGCATCACAAATACCCAAAACACAGCTAAATGCAGCACTAACCTTTGACAATCTTCATCAGATGACACTCCTAGGACATCATGTTACACAATACATGCATTTTGTGTTAGATAAAGTTCATATTTATATATAAAAACAGCATTTTACATCGGTGCGTGACGTTCAGAAAATATTTTCCCTCAAATGCTTCCGGTGAATCAGCGCTACAATTTACAAAATTACTATTCGAAAACATTGTTCGAATGTAATTTTGTCATTCAAAGAATTCTAGATTAACATCTCGTGAATGCAAACACATTGCCAGATTTAAAAATAACTTTACTGGGAAATCACACTTTGCAATAAATGACGTGGTATGCTCAGAAAAATAGGCTAGGCGATACATGTTAGCGCCATCTTGGAACCATCTAAAATCAAATATACTATTGTAAATATTCCCTTACCTTTGATTATCTTCATCAGAAGGCACTTCCAGGAATCCCAGGTCCACAACAAATGTAGTTTTGTTTGAAAAAGTTAATAATTTATGTCCCAATAGTTCCTTCTTGTTAGCGCATTCCGAAGGCTACTCATAATGTACTGAAGCGCGCGGGACTTGTCGTCACGAATGTGCAAAAAATATATATTTACGTTCGTTCAAACATGTCAAACATTGTATAACATAAATCTTTAGGGCCTTTTTCAACCAGGGCTTCAATAATATTCAAGGCGGACGATTGCATTGTCTTACTAAACGTTTCGGAACAAAAGGTTTCCCATGGGCGCCCGCGTCATAGTAGTAATAGCCCTCCCCCTGTGACCAACTTCCCAAGCCTCTCTTTGGGTCAGTTTCTACCATAGAAGACTCAAACCACTTTGTAAAGACTGTTGACATCTAGTGGAAGCCTTAGGAAGTGCTAAATGATTAATAAGTCCCTGTGTGTTTCAATGGCAAAGGTTTGAAGTGATTCCACACAACAGATTTCCACTTCCTGTTAGGATTTGTCTCAGGGTTTTGACTGCCATATGAGTTCTGTTATACTCACAGACACCATTCAAACAGTTTTAGAAACTTTAGAGTGTTTTCTATCCAAATTTACTAATTATATGCATATTCTATTTACTGGGCAGGAGTAGTAACCAGATTAAATCGGGTACGTTTTTTTATCCGGCCGTGCAAATACTGCCCCCTATCCCTAACAAGTTTTAACCAGGTAGGCTAGTTGAGAACAAGTTCTCATTTGCAACTGCGACCTGGCCAAGATAAAAACATAGCAGTTCGACACATACAACAACACAGAGTTACACATGGAATAAACAAACATACAGTCAATAGTACAGTAGAAAAAAGAAAAGAAAGTCTATATACAGTGAGTGCAAATGAGGTAAGATAAGGGAGTTAAGGCAATAAATAGGCCATGGTGGTGAAGTAATTACAATTTAGTAATTAAACACTGGAATGGTAGATGTGCAGAATTTGAATGTGCAAGTAGAGATACTGGGGTGCAAAGGAGCAAAATAAATAAATACAGTATGGGGATGAGGTAGTTGGATGGGCTGTTTACAGATTGGCTATGTACCAGTGCAGTGATCTGTGAGCTGCTCTGACAGCTGGTGCTTAAAGCTAGTGAGGGAGATATGAGTCTCCAGCTTCAGTGATTTTTGTAGTTTGTTCCAGTCATTGGCAGCAGAGAACTGGAAGGACAATACCAGGCCAGTCTAAAATGTGCGGTTTTGTTACACAACACAATGCCACAGATGCCTCAAGTTTTGAGGGAGCACGCAATTGGCATTCTCACTGCAGGAATGTCCACCAGAGCTGATGCCAGAGAATTGAATGTTTCTCAACCATAAGCCGCCTCCAACGTTGATTTCGAGAATTTGGCAGCACGTCCAGCCGGCCTTACAACCACAGACCATGTGTAACCACGCCAGCCCGGGACCGCCACATCCGGCTTCTTCAGCTGCGGGATCGTCTAATACCAGCCACCCGGAATGGCTGAAACTGAGCAGTATTTCTGTCTGTAATTAAGACTTTTTAATTAAGACTGGCTGGGCCTGGCTCCCCAGTGGGTGGGTCTATGCCCACCCATGGCTGCGCCTTTGCCCATTAATGTGAAATCCATAGATTACAGCCTAATTTATTTGTTTCAATTGACTGATTTCCTTACATGAACTAAAATCATAGAAATTGGTGTGTTTATATTTTTGTTCAGTATATGTAGGCTAAACTTTAGAAGAATTGTAATGAGGACATTGTAGTGTTTAAATCAGATGATTCAATATGAATCTAATTATTATAAGATAGATATGAATCAATTAATGTAACCCCTCTCATATATAATTCAAGTTATCCCATCTTTTAGTAAATATCAATATTTATAATACGCCATTAGTGATATCACATCTTAAATCATTCAGTTGCTGAAATCATTCATTATTTCAACTCCATCCAAGCTGAATTATTTTTTTTCACTCCAACTGAGCTGCATTCAGCAACAGGCTTGCTGAAATGAGGCCGTCTCCATGGTAACAGGACAGTTGGCCGCCACCATGCTCACTTTGGAAACACAAACATTCAATACAATGGCAGAGAGACACAGTTGGCGTCCCAAATTGCACCCTATTCCCTATATACTACTCTACTTTTGACAACGGCCCTATTGGCCCAGGTCAAACGTAGTGCACTAAACAAGGTATGGGGTGCAAGATAGCACACAGCCATATCTCTACTGCTAATTAATGTTTTGAAACATTAAAGACATGGCATATCTGCTGTTTGTTATATTTTGTATTTTGTTATTATGAAGGGGCCAGTACTTGTGAATACATTTCTCTAAATAAGTCCCACTTGTGGTTTAGGGACATTGTTGTGATAAAAAATGCTATGGTAATTAGCGGTCACAGTGGGTAGCAGTATGCCCAAATGGCAGTAGCGGACATACGTGGCAGGCAGTGGTTGTTGTGCGGTATTTCAGAGGATGAATAGATCAATAAGTCTGCCAAGCTCTCGACGTGTCATAACGGTTGACCGAATGCACATTGATAACAGGACATTGGTCAGGTCTTTACTGCAAAAGAGAATGTGTTATCACTGGCTTACTTAGATGCAAATAAGCCTAGAAGAAAAAATGTACACGCTGCATGTGACTAGGCAAATTTACCAGTTGTTAACCTCTCTAGGGTAGGTGGCACCAAATCGTCCCACCTACGTAACAGCCAGTGTAATCCCGTAGCGCGTTATTCAAAAACCTCAAAAATGCAAAAACTTCAGTTTTTCAAACATATGACTATTTTACACCATTTTAAAGACAAGACTCTCGTTAATCTAACCACACTGTCCGATTTCAAAAAGGCTTTACAACGAAAGCAAAACATTAGATTATGTCAGCAGAGTACCCAGCCAGAAATAATCAGACACCCATTTTTCAAGCTAGCATATAATGTCACATAAACCCAAACCAAATGTAAAAAGCTTGTTTTTGATATAAATATGAACTTGATTGAACAAAACATGCATGTATTGTATAACATAATGTCCTAGGGTTGTCATCTGATGAAGATCATCAAAGGTTAGTGCTGCATTTAGCTGTGGTTTGTGTTTATGTGACATTATATGCTAGCTTGAAAAATGGGTGTCTGATTATTTCTGGCTGCGTACTCTGCTGACATAATCTAATGTTTTGCTTTCGTTGTAAAGCCTTTTTGAAATCGGACAGTGTGGTTAGATTAACGAGTGTCTTGTCTTTAAAATGGTGTAAAATAGTCATATGTTTGAGAAATTGAAGTAATAGCATTTCTAAGGTATTTGAATAACGCGCCACGGGATTCAACTGGCTGTTGAGTAGGTGGGACGATTTCGTCCCGCCGACCCTAGAGAGGTTAATCGAGAAATACTGTATATTTGAATAACGCCTAAATGTGAAAGTGCAGTACATAACCAAAATACTTCACATTCAGTGTCACTTAATGCGATGTAGGCTACTGTGCATAATATCTACCAACTCAAGTGTTCAGGGAGTTTGTTTATTTGGTCAGCCTTGAAGAGACCTTGCCTTCTTTAAAACCTGTTGAGGACAGACGTTCCGCTAGCAGAACCCCGTTCCGCCAGCGGGACCCCTCGCCGACAGCCAATGGAATAGCAGGGCGCGAAATACAAAACAACAAAAATCTCATAATTCAAATTTCTCAAACATACAACTATTTTAGACCATTTTAAAGATGAACTTCTCGTTAATCCAACCACATTGTCCGATTATGTTAGGACAGCACCTAGACAAGAAAAACCACACAGCCATTTTCCAAGCAAGGAGAGGCGTCACAAAAACCAGAAATACAGCTAAAATGAATCACTCACCTTTGACGATCTTCATCAGATGACACTCCCAGGACTCAATGTTACACAATACATGTATGTTTTGTTCGATAAAGTTCATATTTATATCCAAAAACCCCATTTTACATTGGCGCGTGATGTTCAGAAAATGTTTTGCCTCCCAAAACTTCCGGTGAATGAGCACATCAATTTACAGAAATACTCATCATAAACGTTGATAAAATTTACAACAGTTATTCAAAGAATTATAGATACACTTCTCCTTAATGCAACCGCTGTGTCAGATTTCAAAACAGCTTTACGGCGAAAGCACATTGTTCAATATTCTGAGTACAGAGCTCAGCCATCAAAGCAAGCTATACAGTTACCCGCCAAGTTCTGGAGTCAACAAAACTCAGAAATAGTATTACAAATCTTCACTTACCTTTGCTGATCTTCGTCGGAATCCACTCCCAGGACTCCCACTTCCACAAGAAATGTTCGTTTTGTTCGATAAAGTCCATCATTTATGTCCAAATACCTCCGTTTTGTTCACGTGTTTAGATCACTATTCCAAAGGCACAATGCGCGAGCGCAAAACCCTAGACAAAAAGTCAAAAAGTTCCATTACCGTTCGTAGAAACATGTCAAACGATGTTTACAATGAATCCTTAGGGTCTTTTTATCATAAATCTTCGATAATATTCCAACCGGACAATAGTGTATTCATTACAGAGGAAAAAGAAGGAACGGTGCGCCTGCGTTACCGCGCAGTAAACAACTCATTGGCCTCAGCCTAGTCCACTTGTTGAATCACCTCTTATTCTCTCCCCATTCACAGTAGAAGCATGAAACAAGGTTCTAAAGACTGTTGACATCTAGTGGAAGCCTTAGGAAGTGCAAAATGACCCCACAGACACTGTAGTTTGGATAGGCAATCATTTGAAAGACTCCAAACCTCAGATTTCCAGCTTCCTGGTTGGAATTTTTTCTATGGTTTTTGCCTGCCATATGAGT
The DNA here is from genome assembly GCF_965601325.2 of Salmo salar. NCBI lineage: Eukaryota > Metazoa > Chordata > Actinopteri > Salmoniformes > Salmonidae > Salmo > Salmo salar. The sequence goes on from NC_138303.1 coordinate 72,409,513, forward strand.
TCTGTTATACTCACAGACATCATTCAAACAGTTTTAGAAACTTCAGAGTGTTTTCTATCCAAATCTACTAATAATATGCAAATATTTGACTCTGTGCCCGAGTAGCAGGCAGTTTACTCTGGGCACGCTTTTCATCCGAACGTGAAAATACTGCCCCCTGCCCCAAACAGGTTTTAAGTCACAGTTGAATATTTTATAGGTACAACTTCTGGGAATGTTTTGGCTAGACTTCATAAGCCCATCTTGTCTCTCCCCTTGGGGAAGTACTGAAGTGGTTGCTACCAGTGTTTCCCTGCTCCTAGTAGGTCTTACTAGCCTGGTTTTCACTCTGTATTTGCTTTAGCAGAAACATTTTCGATGCCAAACAGCAATAACAATGGAGTCGGCTAAAGCAGAAAGAACAAAAAGGGACTGGCACACAGGCTAAGCTGATATATATTCCTATTCACAGCTAGTGCAGGCCTGACAGGATGCTCTTTGTACCCCGGCCCACCTGGCCCCTGTCTCTCTGACCTCATTGGGAATGCTTATCTGCATATCACCTTCACTGTCTTTGGCTGCAGCCAGCTAGAAAGAGACCAAGCTTCCCCACATCTCATCCTGTCCCCTCTCTCGCTCTCTCGCTCTCTCTTTCTCGCTCTCTCTCGCTCATTCTTTACTTTCCTTACTATCTCTCGCTCGTTCTTTATCATCTCTGGTTCGACTTCTTTCTCTCTGTTAACTTAGTGTTGCTCTTTTCCCTTCCCTGGCGGTCTGTGTTGACACAGGATTATATGATTGTCAAATGCTATGTTGTCAAATGTGTTTTAACCTCCCTCTGTCATAGATTAGCCTCTCAGTCATTGGTTCAGGGGTCAGACTTTTCCATGTTGGGTCAAACTTAGCTAGTAGGGGCCTGGAGTGGTCTAGCAATTTGTGGGTTTGAATCCGACCGACTGTCCTAACGCACTCTCCTAACTTTACTTCCACTCTTTCATGGTCTCTGTCCAATAAACATAAAAAATATAACAACCAAAAATATATAAAAAGTAGCTAGTCACAAAATCTTGGAATTTTTTCTTTGAACAGTTTTGCTTTGCGCTGTCCCTAGGTTTCTCTTGCATGCAGGTCAACTCATGGAGTTGTTTGTCAAAGGTGAAGTCACAGGTCATGTATTTACGGGTATGCATTTCTTTTGCGACATGCAGGCGCGGAGTGCTGAGGTCCCCGAGCTGAGCACCGAGACTCTCCTGCGCTCCTGCAGCAGCACGGCCAGCATGAAGGTCAAGAACGTCAAGAAGTGAGTGGGTCGACTGACCGAGTAGACTTAGCCCGCCGCATGAATTCCCGAAACTGCCATAACTCACATCTGCTGCACATCTCTCTTGCTCTCTACTTTGATTTCCTCTCTCCCCCCTCTCTTTCTCTATCTCCCTCTGACTTTGACCCCACTCAATCTCTCCTTCGGCCGGTCTCTCTCCACCTTTGTGTCTCATCTCCATTCTCTGTCTCGATCAACCTTTTTCTGTTCAACCTTTTTCTTTGTCTGGCGCAGATGGACACTTTGCAGTTTTGTTATTTGTTACATTATTTGATCAGAACATTTCTAGTATTATTACCTACAGCCAAAATTACGTTTTGGACATTAGATTGTTGGTCACTCACCAGCAATTCAACCAGAAATTCGACTTCCCTGACCTGAATCCTTTGGACTCCCCGAGGCAGCCCCATTCATCCTGGGTGCTATACCAAAACGTCGATGCCGCATTAGTGAGAAGAAGTGGGGTCCTAGTCGGGCTCAGGCAGTGAGCAAACCATCCACAGCTTCCGAGTATATTACTCGCTAACGTTCAGTTCCTGGACAGCAAAGTAGACGAGCTCAGAGCGAGGATCTCCTTTCAGAGAAACATAAGAGACTGTAATATACTCTGTTTTACAGAATCATGGCGCTCTCCGGATATATTGTCCTTGTCCATACAGCCAGCGGGGTTCTCAGTTCATCGCGCGGATCAGAATTAAGAACTATCTGTTCTCGCCTCAAACAATAGCATGGTATTTTTTCACTGTAATAGCTACTGTAATTGGACACTGCAGTTAGATTAACAAGAATTTACGCTTTCTGCCCATTTAAGACATGTCTATGTCCTGGAAAGTTGGCTGTTGTATAAAACATAATTCTAGTCACATTTGTGCACGTTAGCAACAAGCGTCCCGGTGTAGGGACACCCATTCCGTAGAGATAAAATGAAAATGTATGTACCCTAGGCCTACTGGTTGTATACATTTGGGATCTATCGTCCCACAACTGTCCAAGAGTCTGTTTGGGCTAATTCATTCTTGACAAGCTGACCAATAGAATTGGTTACCTTTCCTACTATGGGGGATAGTAGCTTGACATGGGGGTAAAGCTTAGCCCCCTATAAGCCTAAGTAAATTGAATGAAGTGGCCAAAATTATATAGTCTAATTAGCCTACTGTCTATACAGAAATACATATAATCATTCATAAAATCATTCAGAATAGGCTACTAAAGCATGATTTGGCCACAGAGGATCATTAGCTTCCCCTAGCCTTAAAAAAAATAGCATTGCCTACAGTCTGAAGGAAAGGCAGCATGTGCAATTTGGGCAGCGTACGCTGCAAATACGAAATAGATGATTATTGAGTTGACTGTCAGTGAAAAGTAGAGGTCCAGCCAGGCATATATTTTATTATTCAATGGTGGGAAAACATTGTTTGGAAAGCATATGGCTATTTCTGTAAAAATAAGTCAATGAAAAGACTAATCTGTTTGCCAGGTCTAAATCAGTCCCTGATTAGAGGGGAACAATGAGAACAAGCAGTGAGTTTGAGGGGTCTAGACACATCATTCACTTGTACTGTATCAGTGGCAGTCAGTGCCGTTTAAGATGAGGGAGGGCATTTTTTTTGCATGAGGTTATTTCTATTACATCATATTGGATGACTCATTTAATATTCCAAATCAAAATGTATTTATCACTTGTGCCGAATACAACAGGTGTAGAACTTACTGTGAAATGCTTACAAGCCCTTCACCAACAATGCAATTCAAGAAATGGAGTTAAGAAAATATTTACTAAATCAACTAAAGTAAAAAGTAACAAAAAATGATTTAACAGTAACGTGGCAATATACAGGGGGTTCTGGTACTGAGTCAATGTGTGGGGGTACAGGTTAGTCGAGTTAGTTTATACATGTATGTTGGGGTAAAGTGACTGCATAGATAATAAACAGTGAGTAGCAGCAGTGTAAAAACAAGAGGGGTCAATGTAAATAGTCCGGGTGGCAATTTGATTAATTTTTCAGCAGTCTTATAGCTTGGGGGTAGAAGCTGTTAAGGAGCCTTTTGGACCTAGACTTGGCACCTCTTATATAGATCCTGGATGGCAGGAAGCTTGGCCACAGTGATATATTGGGCCGTACACACTACCCTCTGTAGTGCTTTACGGTCAGATGCCGTGCAGTTGCCATACCAGGCAGTGATGCAACCAGTCAGGATGCTCTCGATGGTGCTGCTGTCTAACTTTTAGAGGATCTGGGAACCCATGCCAAATGTTTTCAGTCTCCTGAGGCGGAAAAGGTGTTGTCGTGCCTTCTTCACGACTGTCATGGTGTGTTTGGACCATAGTTGGTGAGGTGGACACCAAGGAACTTGAAACTCTCGACCCGCTCCACTACAGCCCCATCGATGTTTCCTGTAGTCAACAATCATCTCCTTTGTCTTGCTCACATTGAGGGAGAGGTTGTTGTCTTGGCACCACACTGCAAGGTCTCAGCCTGTAAGGAGGAGGTCAGTCTCATCGTTGTGGGTGATCAGGCCTACCACTGTTGTGTCGTCAGCAAATGTAATGATGGTGTTGGAGTCGTGCTTGGCCACGCAGTCGTGGGTGAACAGGGAGTACAGTAGGGGACTAAGCACACACCCCTGAGGGGCCCCGGTGTTGAGGATCAGCGTGGCAGATGTGTTGTTGCCTATCCTAACCACCTGGGGGTGGCCTGTCAGGAAGTCCAGGATCCAGTTGCAGAGGAAGGTGTTTAGTCCCAGGGTCCTTAGCTTAGTGATGAGCTTTGTGGGCACTATGGTGTTGAACATTGAGCTGTAGTCAATGAACAGCGTTCTCACATAGGTGTTCCTTTTGTCCAGGTGGTAAATGGCATTGTGGATCTGTTGGGGCAGTATGTGAATCAGAGTGTGTCTAGGGTTTCCGGGATGATGGTGTTGATGCGAGCCATGACCAGCCTTTCAAAGTACTTCATGGCTACCGACGTCAGTGCTACGGGGCGGTAGTCATTTAGACAGTTTACCTTCGCATTCTTTGGCACAGGGACTATGGTGGTCTGCTTGAAACATGTTGGTATTACAGACTCAGTCAGGGAGAGGTTGAAAATGACAGTGAGGGGACACTTGCCAGTTGGTCCGCGCATGCGCTGAGTACACGCCCTGGTAATCCGTCTGGCCCCGCTGCCTTGTGAATGTTGACCTGTTTAAAGGTCTTGCTCACATTGGCTACGGAGAGTGTGATCACGTAGTCATCCAGAACAGCTGGTGCTCTCACACATGCTTCAGTGTTGCTTGCCTCGAAGCGAGCATGAAAGGCATTTCGCTCGTCTGGTAGGCTTGTGTCACTGGGCAGCTTGCGGCTGTGTTTCCCTTAGTAGTTCATAATACTTTGCAAGCCCTGCCACATCCAACGACCATCAGTGCCGGTGTAGTACGATTCAATCTTAGTCCAGTATTGATGCTTTGCCTGTTTGATGTTTCATCTAAGGGCATAGCGGGATTTCTTATAACCTTCCGGATTAGTGTCCCGCTCCTTGGAAGAGGTAGCTCTAGCCTTTAGCTAGGTGCAGATGTTGCCTGTAATCCATGGCTTCTGGTTAGGATATGTACTTACGGTCACTGTGGGGATGACATTGTCAATGCACTTATTGATGAAGCTGGTGACTCAATGCCACTGGATGAATCCCGGAACATATTCGAGTCTGTGCTACAGTCCTGTAGCGTAGAGTCCGCGTCATCTGACCACATCCATATAGAGCGAGTCACTGGTACTTCCTTTTAAAATTTTTGCTTGTAAGCAGGAATCAGGAGGATAGAATTATGGTCAGATTTGCCAAATGGAGGGAGAGTTTTGTATGCGTATCTGTGTGTGGAGTAAAGGTGGTCTAGTTTTTTCCCCCCTCTGGTTGCACATGTGACATGCTGGTAGAAATGAGGTAAAACGAATATAACGTTGCCTGCATTAAAGTCCCCGGCCACTAGATGCTCCGCTTCTGGATGAGCTTTTTCTTGTTTGCTTATGGCCTAATACCGCTCGTTGAGTGCAGTCTTAGTGCCAGCATCGGTTTTTGGTGGTAAATATACGGCTACGAATAATATAGATAAGAACTGTCTTGGTAGATAGTGTGGTCTACAGCTTATCATGAGGTACTCTACGTCAGGCGGTCATGAGGTACTCTACGACGTCATACCTCGAGAGTTCTTTAATATTAGACATTGCACACCAGCTGCTCTTGACAAACAGACACACACCCCCGCCCGTCGACTTTCCAGACGTAGCTGCTCTATCCTGCCGATGCACAGAGAACCCAGCCAGCTCTATATTTTTGGGCTTAGGCCATGAGGTTGCTACAACCTGGCTTATGAATGAAAGTTTACAACGTAGGTGCACACAGGTCGAGGGACACATTTTAGGTGATATAGGGTGTAATCGTTAGTCCAACAGTTGCAAACAAGCGTTTCTATTGGACAAATTCAGGTATGTTTATCCCCGTTTTGTTCTGTTTGCTTGCGTTTAAGAAATGTTTTTCAACAGAATCGGCAGAATGGATTAGAACTCTGATCACACGTAAACAGAGTTCACTTTCATAACAGCTACGTTCTCTTCCCTTCGCTTGTGGACTTCAATGCACAACACATCAGCTGTATGTGACCAGGCGAAAAAACCTTTCCAAGCCAAACTGCTTCACACAGCCTACATCGTTGTCAGCATATTAGCTTAAGTAACGTCATAGTCAACATAGCTAATAGAACTAACGCATTAGTAAACCTGCTACAATCATGCAGAAACGTTAGTGTACAGTCAGTAAGCTTTTACACTGGCTGGCCCCGGTGGCAATAAACGGATAATACCAAAAGCTTATCTTGACTTGGAAGAGTTCCTGCGTTGTGTTGTAAAGTCATAGCCAGCTAGCTAACATAGCATCCCTCTGTGTGAGCAGGGTGTTTCAGTAGGCTAAACTAGCTGCATTTGCTAGATAAGTAAGTGAAAAAAAAGTATTCTTTCTCTCTCTCTCTCTCTCTCTTCATTTTGGAAGAAATTAATTTGTTCAAAACTGTTCAACTATTGTCAACTATATTCTGGACTCGTTCTGATATTCCTCGTTCTCATATGTCCTCATATCTTGTTCTTTAAACAATATTTTGGATCATGTATGTATTTTGTTTTGCTAGATATTGCTGCATTGTTGGAGCTAGAAACATAAGCATTTCGCTGCACCTGCGATAACATCTGCGAAACGGTGTGCGTGACCAACACATTTTTATTTGATTTCATCTCTACCTCTCACTCTCTCGTTATGTCTCTCAGACCTGGCCCTTTCTCTCCCTCCCTCGCTTAAATGTTTCAGTTTCTACCTGATTTGATCTAGTTTTGCCCTCTTCCACCACCCTCCTCTCTTGTACCATCTGTTTTCTTCTTCTCCATCTCCCCCACCTAGGGCTGTGGTGGTCATCATATTTTGTTAGCCTGTATGAAGAAAATGTATTTCAGAAGAACAGAATATGAGTTGGCCGACTGTAGGCCTATGCTATCAAATACATTTTTATTTGTCACATTTGTATTTGTCAAAATACCAAAAAAAAGAGAGAAAAGTAAGAGATAAGAATAACAAATAATTAAAGAGCAGCAGTAAATGACAATACACCGGTGTCGAGGTAATTGAGGTAATATGTACATATAGGTAGAGTTATTAAAGTGACTATGCATAGATAATAGCAGAGTAGCAGCAGTGTTCCGGGAGGGGTGGGGTAGGGGGGCAATGCAAATAGTCTGGGTAGCCATTTGATTAGCTGTTCAAGAGTCTTATGGCTTGGGGGTAGAAGCTATTTAGAAGCCTCTTGGATAAATTCACATTCCTTATATTAAGCAAAACAGACAGCACATTACATGTTTTTATTTTTTATTTTACGGATAGCCAGGGGCACACTCCAACACTCATACATAATTTACAAACAAAGCATTTCTGGTTAGTGAGTCCGTCAGATCAGAGGCAGTCGGGATGACCAGGGAGGTTCTCTTGATAAATGTGTGAATTGGACCATGTTCCTGTCCTGTTAAGCATTTAAAATGTAACTAGTACTTTTGGGTATAAGGGAAAATGTATGGAGTAAAATGTACATTAATTTATTTAGGAATGTAGTGGAGCAAAAGTTGTCAAAAATATAACGTAAAGTACAGATATCCCCACAAAAAAAATGTATGTAGTATTTTTACTTAAGTACTTTACACTACAGCCGTTATTAAATGGGCAGGAACAGGGGCAGGGGAAAAAAGACTTGTCATCTGTATGCACTCGAATACCAAATGGAGGCTTTACCGCTGGTCTGTTTTGTAGGCTACTTCGGTTTTATAGCAGAGCATGTGCTTTATGAGCAGCAGAGAAATAAATACAAGGACACTTACCTCACTCCACGCATCAACCACTGTTTGAGGAGCATGCTCTCGCTGCCTGACAGATGATATTCCGTACAAACTCTGTATGCAATGGGCGCTCAACCAAGTGAAATCTGTTCTGGAACATGATAGTACAAAAAAAAATGGCAAATAAACATTCACTATTCAGTGCATTCGGGAAGTATTCAGACCCCTTGACTTTTTCAACATTTTGTTAACTTACAGCCCTATTCTAAAATGGATTAAATAAAACATTTTCCTGAGCAATCTACACACAATATCCCATAATGACAAAAAACAAACATATCTTATTTACATAACTATTCAGACCCTTTGCTTTGAGACTCGAAATTGATCTCAGGTGCACCCTGTTTCCATTGATAAAAGGCACATGACAGCCCGCTTGGAGTTTGCCAAAAGGCATCTAAATACTCTCAGACCATGTGAAACAAGATCGTCTGATGGTCTCTGGTCTGATGAAACCAAGATAGAACTCTTTGGCATGAATGCCAAGCGTCACGTCTGGAGGAAACCTGGCACCATCCGTACGATGAAGCAGGGTGGTGCCTGCATCATGCTGTGGGGATGTTTTTCAGTGGCAGGGACTGGGAGACTAGTCTGGATCTAGGCAAAGATGAACAGAGCAAAGTACAGAGATCCTTGATTTAAAAAGAAAATGCTCCTGAGCGCTCAGGACCTCAGACTGGGTCGAAGGTTCACCTTCCAAAGGACAACGACCCTAAGCACACAGCCAAGACAATGCAGGAGTGGTTTTGGGACACGTCTCTGTTCTTGAGTGGCCCAGCGAGAGCCCGGACTTGAACCCGATCAAACATATCTGGAGAGACCTGAAGTTAGCTGTACATCAACTCCCCCTATCCAGCCTGACAGAGCTTGATGGGATCTGCAGAGAAGAATGGGAGAAGCTCCCCAAATACAGGTGTGCCGAGCTTGTAGCGTCAAACCCAAGAAGACTTGATGCTGTAATAACTGCCAATGGTGTTTCAACAAAGTACTGAGTAAAGGCCCTGAATACTTATGTAAATGTGATATTTCCGTTTTTTATTTATAATAGATTAGCAAAGATGTCACACTGTTTTTGCTTTGTCATTATGGGGTATTGTGTATAGATTGAGTAAAAAAACTGATTTAATCAATTTTAAAATAAGGCTGTAACGTAACAAAATGTGGAAAAAGTCAAGGGGACTGAATACATTAGGAAGGCGCCATTCTATCCAAGATGGCATAGCAGTCAGACGTCCTTTGTCCTCTTGTCGTGTCCCGTGTATATATATATATTTACATATTTTCTTCGCATATATTTTTTTCTAAAAACTCGACCTCAAAACACTCTCCTGCAACCCGCCTCACCAATTAAAAAAATAATATTATTTACCTCAAATCTGAAATCCACAACAGAAGCTAGTCAGAGGTTGGCCAGTTCACTGGCTAACGTTGGAGTTCAGCTAGCCACGGTTGGCGGTCATCAGCTATTCCTTAGCTCGAAAAGCTATCGGCAGTTTTGTACAGCGCGACTCAGACCAGAGCATACCGGACCTTTTTTCTCTCCATATCCCCAGATTTCTACCGCAGGCTCTGGACATTTACACCTGGATCTTGCAGCTAGCTAGCTGCTACCCGAGTGACTATTGGCTAACATCAATTATTCCGGAGCTAGCCAGCTGAAGAGTTCCATCAGCAACTCCTGGGCTATAATCACCTATCCGGACCCGTTTTACTGCAGATGCGGAGCCCCATCGGGCCTTCACGACTGGACTACCGATGTTATCTGCCCGAGGGAGTTATCCAACTGGCCCCTCTGTCGCGACGTAACCTGAACGCCCATCTGCGGCCCGCTAATCGTTAGCTGTCTTATCAGCTGCTATCTGAATAGGTCTATCGGACAATTTTCTTGGGCCACGATAACTAGAACTATTTTGCCAATTGGACTGGTCCCCCCTACCACACGGAACCAAACAGACCTCCCTCCATCTTCTGCCAGCTTGCTACCTATGGCCCGGCTAGCTGTCTGAATCTCACTGGACCCTTATGATCACTCGGCTATGCATGCCTCTCCTTAATGTCAATATGCCTTGTCCATTGCTGTTCTGGTTAGTGTTTATTGGCTTATTTCACTGTAGAGCCTCTAGCCCTGCTCATTATACCTTAACCAACCTTTCAGTTCCACCACCCACACATGCTATGACATCTTTTGGTTTCAATGATGTTTCTAGAGACAATATCTCTCTCATCATCACACAATGCCTAGGTTTACCTCCACTGTATTCACATCCTACCATACCTTTGTCTGTACATTATACCTTGAAGCTATTTTATCGCCCCCAGAAACCTGCTCCTTTTACTCTCTATTCCGGACGTCATAGACGACCAATTATCATAGCTTTTAGCCGTACCCTTATCCTAGTCCTCCTCTGTTCCTCTGGTGATGTAGAGATGAATCCAGGCTCTGCAGTGCCTAGCTCCACTCCTATTCCTCAGGCGCTCTCTTTTGATGACTTCTGTAACAGTAATAGCCTTGGTTTCATTCATGTTAACATTAGAAGCCTCCTCCTTAAGTTTGTTTTATTCACTGCTTTAGCACACTCTGCCAACCCGGATGTCCTAGCCGTGTCTGAATCCTGGCTTAGGAAGTCCACCAAAAACTCAGAAATCTTCATCCCTAACTACAACATTTTCAGACAAAATAGAACAGCCAAAGGGGGCGGTGTTGCAATCTACTGTAGAGAGAGCCTGCATAGTTTTGTCCTACTATCCAGGTCTGTACCCAAACAATTTGAACTTCTACTTTTAAAAATCCATCTCTCTAAAAACAAGTCTCTCACCGTTGCTGCCTGCTATAGACCACCCTCTGCCCCCTAGCTGTGCTCTGGACACCATATGTGAACTGATTGCCCCCCATCTATCTTCAGAGCTCGTGCTGCTAGGTGACCTAAACTGGGACATGCTTAACACCCCGGCCATCTTACAATCCAAGCTTGATGCCCTCAATCTCACACAAATGATCAATGAACCTACCAGGTACCACCCCAAAGCCGTAAACACGGGCACCCTCATAGATATCATCCTAACCAACTTGCCCTCTAACCTCTGCTGTTTTCAACCAAGATCTCAGCGATCACTGCCTCATTGCCTGCATACATAATGGGTCTGCGGTCAAACGACCTCCACTCATCACTGTCAAACGCTCCCTGAAACATTTCAGCGACCAAGCCTTTCTAATCGACCTGGCCCGGGTATCCTGGAAGGATATTGACCTCATCCCGTCAGTAGAGGATGCCTGGTTATTTCCTAAAAATAAGTGCCTCACCATCTTAAATAAGCATTCCCCATTCAAGAAATTTAGAACCAGGAACAGATATAGCCCTAGGTTCTCTCCAGACCTGACTGCCCTTAACCAACACAAAAACATCCTGTGTTGTTATGCATTAGCATCGAACAGCCCCCGTGATATGCAACTTTTCAGGGAAGTTAGAAACCAATATACACAGGCAGTTAGAAAAGCCAAGGCTAGCTTTTTCAATCAGAAATTTGCTTCCTGCAACACAAACTCAAAAAGGTTCTGGGACACTGTAAAGTCCATGGAGAATAAGTACACCTCCTCCCATCTGCCCACTGTACTGAGGCTAGGAAACTCTGTCACCACCGATAAGTCCACTATAATTGAGAATTTCAATAAGCATTTTTCTATGGCTGGCCATGCTTTCCACCTGCCTACCCATACTGCGGTCAACAGCACTACACCCCCCACAGCTACTCACCCAAGCCTTCCCCATTTCTCCTTCTCCCAAATCCAGTCAGCTGATGTTCTGAAAGCGCTGCAAAATCTGGACCCCTACAAATCAGCCGGGCTAGACAATCTGGACCCTTTCTTTCTAAAATGATCTGCTGAAGTTGTTGCAACCCCTATTACTAGCCTGTTCAACCTCTCTTTCATGTCGTCTGAGATTCCAAAAGATTGGAAAGCAGCTGCTGTCATCCCCCTCTTCAAAGGAGGGGACACTCTTGACCCAAACTGCTACAGACCTATATCTATCCTACCCTGCCTTTCTAAGGTCTTCGAAAGCCAAGTCAACAAACAGATTACCGACCATTTCGAATCCCACCGCACCTTCTCCGATATGCAATCTGGTTTCAGAGCTGGTCATGGGTGCACCTCAGCCACGCTCAAGGTCCTAAACGATATCGTAACCGCCATCGATAAGAAACAATACTGTGCTGCCATATTCATTGACCTGGCCAAAGCTTTCGACTCTGTCAATCACCACATCCTCATCGGCAGACTCAATAGCCTTGGTTTCTCAAATGATTGCCTCGCCTGGTTCACCAACTACTTCTCTGATACATTTCAACGTGTGAAATCGGATGGCCTGTTGTCCGGGCCTCTGGTAGTCTCTATGGGGGTGCCACAGGGTTCAATTCTTGGGCCAACTCTTTTCTCTGTATACATCAATGATGTCGCTCTTGCTGCTGGTGAGTCTCTGATCCACCTCTACGTAGACGACACCATTCTGTATACTTCTGGCCCTTCTTTGGACACTGTGTTAATAACCCTCCAGACGAGCTTCAATGCCATACAACTGCTCTTAAATACAAGTAAAACTAAATGCATGCTCTTTAACCGATCGCTGCCTGCACCTACCCACCCGTCCAGCATCACTACTCTGGACGGTTCTGACTTAGAATATGTGGACAACTACAAATACCTAGGTGTCTGGTTAGACTGTAAACTCTCCTTCCAGACTCACATCAAATATCTCCAATCCAAAGTTAAATCTAGAATTGGCTTCCTATTTCGCAACAAAGCATCCTTCACTCATGCTGCCAAACATACCCTCGTAAAACTGACCATCCTACCGATCCTCGACTTCGGCGATGTCATTTACAAAATAGCCTCCAATACCCTCCTCAATAAACTGGATGCAGTTTATCACAGTGTCATCCGTTTTGTCACCAAAGCCCCATATACTACCCACCACTGCGACCTGTACGCTCTCGTTGGCTGGCCCTCGCTTCATACTCGTCGCCGAACCCACTGGTTCCAGGTCTACAAGACCCTGCTAGGTAAAGTCCCCCCTTATCTCCGCTCACTGGTCACCATAGCAGCACCCACTCGTAGCACGCGCTCCAGCAGGTATATCTCTCTGGTCACCCCCAAAGACAATTCCTCCTTTGGCTGTCTCTCCTTCCAGTTCTCTGCTGCCAATGACTGGAACGAACTACAAAAATCTCTGAAACTGCAAACACTTATCTCCCTCACTAGCTTTAAGCACCAGCTGTCAGAGCAGCTCACAGATCACTGCACTTGTACATAGCCCATCTATAATTTAGCTCAAACAACTACCTCCTCCCCTACTGTATTTATTTATTTTGCTCCTTTGCACCCCATTACTTTGCACTTTCTTCCACTACAAATCTACCATTCCAGTGTTTTACTTGCTATATTGTATTTACTTTTCCACCATGGCCTTCTTTGCCTTTACCTCCCTTATCTCACCTCATTTGCTCACATTGTATATAGACTTATTTTTTCTACTGTATTATTGACTGTATGTTTGTTTTACTCCATGTGTAACTCTGTGTTGTTGTATGTGTTGAACTGCTTTGCTTTATCTTGGCCAGGTCGCAATTGTAAATGAGAACTTGTTCTCAACTTGCCTACCTGGTTAAATAAAGGTGAAAATAAAAAAATATACAAAAGCATGTGGACACCCCTTCAAATGAGTGGATTCGGATGTTTCAGCCACACCCATTGCTGACAGGTGTATAAAATTGAGCACACAGCCATGCAATCTCTATAGACAAACAATGGCAGTAGAATGGCCTTACTGAAGAGCTCAGTAACTTTCAACGTGGCACCCGTCGTAGGATGCCACATTTCCAACATGTCAGTTTGTCAAATTTCTACCCTGGTAGGGCTGCCCCGGTCAACTCTAAGTGCTGTCATTGTGAAGTGGAAATGTCTGTGATCAACAACGGCTCAGCCGTTAAGTGCTAGACCACACAAGCTCACAGAATGGGACCGCGGATTGCTGAAGCGCATAGCACGTTAACATTGTCTGTCCTCGGTTGCAACACTCGCTACCGAGTTCCAAACTGCCTTTGTAAGCAACGTCAGCACAAGAACTGTTCGTCGGGAGCTTCATGAAATGGGTTTCCATGGCCGAGGAGCTGCACACAAGCCTAAGATCACCATGCCCAATGCCAAGTGTCGGTTGGAGTAGTGTAAAACTCGTCGCCATTGGAAACACTTTCTCTGGAGTGATGAATCACGCTTCACCGTCTGGCAGTCCAACGGACTAGTCTGGGTTTGGCGGATGCCAGGAGAACGCTACCTGCCCAAATGCATAGTGCCAACTGTAAAGTTTGGTGGAGGAGGGATAGTGGTCTAGGGCTGTTTTTGTGAAGGGAAATCTTAACACTACAGCATACAATGTCATTCTAGAGGATTCTGTGCTTCCAACTTTGTGGGAACAGTTTGGGGAAGGCCCTCTTCTGTTTCAGCATGACAATGCCGCCGTGCACAACGCAAGGTCCGTATAGAAATGGTTTGTCGATCGGTGTGGAAGAACTTAACTGGCAATAGAGCCCTGAGTACCAGTCCATTAGGACCTGATGGTAGTTAGCAAGTTGGGTACTACCAACGCATGTCCAGAGGGCATAAAAGGAGATGACCGTGACTCAATCATCACGTGGAATTTTACTGCGGTCAGGACTGCTGGTGTGGCAGTAATACAGTCATCGCAACAGCCCGTCCCCCACCCCCTTTGCACTCTGACCTCAACCCCATCAAACACTTTTGGGATGAATTGGAACGCTGACTGTGAGCCAGGCCAAATCGCCCAACATCAGTGCCCGACCTCACTAATGCTCTACTTGTTTTTGTAGTAAAGGGGGGACCAACTCCGTATTAGTGCCCATGATTTTGGAATGAGATGTTCGATGAGCATGTGTCCACATATTTTGTCATATAGTGTATTTCACTAAACTGTTGACAGCCCGTCTGCTCGCTCCAGAAAGGAATACAGGAGAGATAGAGAGGAGATGGAAACGCATCGTGGTGAGATATTCTGTATAGCTAAAGGTAATGTGTCTCCAGGCCCTATTACTATTCAATCAAATAAAAATTCACTTTCTGAATTCTAACTGTAAGCCGCCCTGCACAATCAATGAACCAACAGCATCGCCCATGGGTAGAAATGTTGAAGCGTGGCATAAGGTAACCAAGTCCATCCAGTATCCATAATAATACAGTTCACGCTCAAAAGCGATTCTTAAAATAAAATAATAATTTGAGAGTATAGGTTAGACCAATTATGTACCAATGACATCTTAAATAATTTTGGTTAGGTTTTTCTGCCATGCAAAATATGCGGTAGGCAATGTATTGTATAATGGCACAATCATCATTTTTATATTTTTGGGGCCTGGGCTCATAAGCCTATACATAAGTGCTAATATGCGTATGGCTGTTTTGAATTAATCGTCACCTTAGAAAGCGCTGTCTATTTCATTGTGTTATGTTTTGAAACAACATCCACAACCATTTTTTACAGTCTTTCAAACCCGCTGTTGAACTTCTTTCTTCAAATTGATCATCACAGTGAGGTTAGTTTTAAAAGTATGATAGGCCAACAGTTTTGATGAGATTTTTTGATTGCCTTTGCAATGATGTCAGAGTGGTTAGAGGGACCAATAGAGCCCTGAGTACCAGTCCATTAGGACCTGATGTAGTTAGCAAGTTGGGTACTACCAAAGCATGTCCAGAGGGCATAAAAGGAGGTGACCGTGACTCAACGGTCATGTGGAATTTTACTGCGGTCATGACTGCTATTGTGGCAGTAATACGGTCATCGCAACAGCCCGTCCCCCACCCCCTTTGCACTCTTCATTCTCTGTCAGGCCCTTAGGCCTGGCCTCGTCCTAACCACAGTCTGTCTCTCTTTCAGATTGTCCTTTACCAAGGGCCACTTCCCCAAGCTGGCCGAGTGCGCCCACTTCCACTACGAGAACGTGGACTTTGGTGCCATCCAGGTAAGCAAGCACTTAGCAGGGCCCTATGATGCTGCAATGTTGTTCAAAAAGGGTGAACCATCTGGTGTGTCAAGGTACCTACCTTGGTTGTGATATGATATATTTATATTGCAATGAAAACTGTGGAGTTGTTTTGAGTGGAATGTCACTGTATAGCCCAGTGCTAATCTTTGCTGGTTACATAGTTCATGAAGACATTTTGCCAGTGGTATTAGGTGGTTGTGATTTGCCCGTAAATCTTCATAACATTGTTGACGAATCCTGAAAGAATGGTAGGAGAGCCCTTGCGTGTGTGTGTGTGTGTGTGTGTGTGTGTGTGTGTGTGTGTGTGTGTGTGTGTGTGGAATCCTGCTGGACCCCTGTAGCAGAAGAGGCCTCTGGCTCAAGGACAAATGGAGGGGATCTTAAGTGTAATTAACATGCCTCACCAATGAGCAGCACCAGCTGTTGCTTTCTCCCCTCCCCTCCCAAACATGACATTAACAGGCCTTCCTGTACGCCATGACTGCTACACTGGCTTCCTCTCTCCTTGCCTTCTCTTTTCTTGTCTCCTCTCTCCTTGTCTCCCTTTAAAAACAAATCAACTTTAGCATTGAGGTCATTTTTCTTCCATTTCCTAGAAATGTATTGTAGATGATTTTTAGTGCTAAAGATCTTTATGTTTTTGGGAAACTCACCCCTGATGTGAAAGAACCGTAGAAGTGGAAGCAAATTCCCCGCAAATTCCCCCAGCGCTGATGAAGTAGGAAAGCTAAGATGTTGTCTCTCCTTTGTCAGCACGTTGTTACAGGTAGACCCTGTGTTCATAGTTGGCTAATTGGCAAGTTAGCCTATGTTTTCTGGTGGGTTGTACTCTGTCGACCAAGCATTTATCCTTACAAAATCTGATATTGGTTTCTGTTTACTATACTGTCTGCAAAGCTATCCAGCATCCATTCTAAACTGAGAATAGGAGGGAAGCAACACCGAGCGGCAAGTAATACAAATCTCCTAATCCAAGTCTTTATATCAGAACGTTTATCTACGTGGCAAAAATAAACACACATTTGCATGGTTAGCATGAGAGGCATTTCCACCAGTCACATCTGCACTGTTACCCAATGGATATTACATCATAAATCCGCTATACGTAATGCTTAATTCCCACTTCTGCCGACTCCTTCCTCTATTGAGTGCTTCTCCATACGGTGAAAGGAGAGGTTTATTATATGAGCCTGGCCCAATGGCTCCCTCCCTGTGCAGACTGAGGAGACACACACAGAAGGGGCTGCAATGCCACCAGGGAACCCAGAGCTCCACTGTTGTTGTGGTGCTAGAGAGGATTAAGGCTGTCGGATAATGGAACGCGTACACACACACACACACACACACACACACACACACACACACACACACACACACACACACACACACAGATCATGATGCATGCACACACGTCGGCAGGAAAACTAGCAGTTAAGCGCATTTGGCCAGTAACCGAAAGGTTGTTGGTTTGAATCCCCGAGCCGACTAGGTGAAAAATCTGCCAATGTGCCCTTCAGCAAGGCACTTAACCCTAAATTCTCCTGTAAGTAGCTCTGGATAAGAGCATCTGCTAAATTACTAAAATATAAAATTATAGACAATAGATCTGCAAGAACTGGGAGAGGACCAGAACGTTCTGAATCCTGTTATAATATTTCAGAAGTAGCGTGGGAATTTCTCATCCCCTCGTTTGTGATGAATGTAGATGTAGTTCTTCTCCACGTCCAGTAGAGGTCAGCATTGTCTCAGAATTGTTAACGTGGATAGACTCCAGGAAGATAATGTAGCCTCGTGGTGGGCATAATCCTGTGTTGACTTTCCACTTTCTCTCCACCAGGAGGCTCTACTAACCAGCACAATCACATAGTGATACTACAAAAAGAATTAGCATCATTCTAAATCACTATTGGCTAAAGAACAAGTGTTCCACACTGATTCCCTGTCCATACAGATCCTATACATTCTATGATTCTATATGCAATTCTATGCTTCTGCCATTCTCAGATGGCATGTGTGGCTGTTGGTTTCCCAGCTGGGTTTCGTCTACTCTATGCTGGCTCTGTTCCTCTGTGGCTGCTTGCTGCATTTCAGCCTGCCTCGTGGTGGTTTTAGGAGTGCTTTGTAATTACGGCTCCCTTTTGTATTTCTTCCCTGGCCTGCATGTTTTCTGCATTGGTTTCTTCAGGGTTGGTCGGTATGCCAATGTTTCCTCTCCCTGTGAACAGTCACACTGTCGTGTGTAACTGTAGCCTGCTGCCATCTTCACTGGTGGGACAGACAGAAACCTTATGTAAAGGCCTCCTTCCTTCCATTTGTACTTCATATCTTGAAGTATCTCTGATCTGAAATAAAAATGATTTATTCAAAGAAAGAGGGTGCGTTTTATTCACACAGGGCTCTTTGTCCTTCTGTTTTCACCAAAGACCACACGAGATCAGTGGTTGTTGGAAGAAAGGACAGGGGAGAGAGGAAGGTAAACCTTTGGAGTGAGGAGGATGATTTGGGAATAGAAGCTTATTGATTGAAAACTCCGATGTATTGGGAATCATTGAAGACAGGCTGACTTTTGACAGCAAATCTCTTAATTGGTAATGATTCTGTAAAGGCCAGTAAGATAATGCGTTTCTACCCGACAAAGATTTTTTGTAGATCAGCCAAGAGGGTTTTTGTTAACTGTCGCTGTCTGTGAAATGATTCTATCAAGCCCATAGACCTGTTTCCCCTATAGGTACAGCTGAATGGGATACACTGCACCCAGTTGCCCCTTTGTATAGAATTTAGACTTCAAGCTCTAACAGTAGGTTCAAACCAAATAATTAATCTTTATTCTAACCTAATATCAGACAGTGACTGAGCAGCAGGCTTCATAGAAAGCCAGCCATTTAAATTTCCGCCCATCAATTGGTCTCGTAAGCAGTTTAGTATTGACACTTTCATGTCACCCACAGACAGACACGTCAGCCTCTCTCTCAGATAGTAGGCTACTTAAGGTGGTCCGCGTCTGTTCAGTGGGGGTTACCTAGTCTTTGTCAACTTTTATTTGTTAGTCTCACTTTTGTATATAGTGTATTTAGGTATGTGGACACTCCTTCAAATTAGTGGATTCGGCTATTTCAGCCACACCCGTTGCTGACAGGTGTATAAAATCGAGCAAACGGCCATGCATTCTCCATAGACAAACGTTGGGAGTAGAATGGTCTTACTGAAGAGCTCAGTGACTTTTCAACATAGCACCGTCATAGGACGCCACTTTTCCAACAAGTCAGTTAGTCACATTTCTGACCTACTAGAGCTGCCCCGTTCTACTGTAAGGGCTGTTATTGTGAAGTGGAAACGTCTAGGAGCAACAACGGCTCATCCCTGAAGTGGTAGGCCACACAAGCTCATAGAACGGGATCGCCCAGTCCTTAAGCGGGTAGCGTGTAGAAATCGTCTGTCATTGGTTGCAACACTCACTACTGAGTTCTAAACTGCCTCTGGAAGCAACTTCAGCACAATAACTGTTCTTTGGGAGCTTCATGAGATGGGTTTCTGTGTCCAAGCAGCCGCACACAAGCCTAAGGTCACCATGAGCAATGCCAAGCTTCGGCTGGAGTGGTGTAAAGCTCGCCACCATTGGACTCTGGAGAAGTGGAAACACGTTCTCTGGAGTGATGAATCACGCTTCACCATCTGGCAGTCCAACGGACCAATCTGGGTTTGGCGGATGCCATTAGAACGCTACCTGCCCTATTGCATAGTGCCAACTGTACATTTTGGTGGAGGAGGAATAGTGGTCTGGGGCTGTTTTTCATGGTTCGTGCTAGGCATACAACGATATTCAAGAGGATTCTTTGCTTCCAACTTTGTGGCAACAGTTTGGGGAAAGCTCTTTCCTGTTTCAGCATGACCATGCACAAAGCGAAGTCATACAGACATTTTTGTGGAAGAACTTGACTGGCCTGCACAGAGCCCTGGCCTCAACCCCATCTAACAACATTGGGATGAATTGGAACGCAACAGTAGTAGGCCTGATTACCAACAATGACGAGACCTACAGGGAGGAGGTGAGGTCCCTGGGAGTGTGGTGCCAGGAAAATAAATGACCTCACTCAATGTCAACAAAACAAAGGAGCTGATCATGGACTTCATGAAACAGCAGAGGGAGCACCGCCCATCCACATCGACGGACCGCAGTGAAGGTGGAAAGCTTCACGATCCTCGGCGTACACATCACTGACAAACTGAAATGGTCCACCCACACCGACAGTGTGGTAAAGGCGCAACAGCGCCTCTTCAACCTCAGGAGTCTGAAGAAATTTGACTTGGCACTTAAAACCCTCAAACTTTTACAGATACACAATCGAGAGCATCCTGTCGGGCTGTATCACCGCCTGGTACGGCAACTGCACCCCCTGCAACCGCAGGGCTCTCAGAGGGTAGTGCGGTCTGCCCAATGCATCACCGGGGGCAAACTACCTGCCCTCCAGGACACCTACAGCACGCGATGTCACAGGAAGGTCAAAAAGATCATCAAGGACAACAACCACCTGAGCCACTGCCTGTTCACCCCGTTATCATCCAGAAGGCGAGGTCAGTACAGGTGCATCAAAGCTGGGACCGAGAGACTGAAAAACAGCTTCTATCTCAAGGACATCAGACTGTTAAACAGCCATCACTAGCACATCAGAGGCTGCTGCCCTATATACATAGACTTGAAGTCACTGGCCACTTTAATAATGGAACACTAGTCACTTTAATAATGTTTACATATTTTGCATTACTCATCTCATATGTATATACTGTATTCTATACTATTTTACTGTATCTTAGTTTATGCCGCTCCGACTTTGCTTGTCCAAATATTTATATATTCTTAATTCCATTCCTTTACTTTAGATTTGTGTATTGTTGTGAAATTGTTAGATATTGCTGCACTATTGGAGCTAGAAACACAAGCGTTTAACTACACCCGCAATAACATCTGCTAAACACGTGTATGTGACCAATAAAATTTGATTTGAATGCTGACTGCGAGCCAGGCCTAATCGCCCAACATCAGTGCCCGACCTCACTAATGCTCTTGTGGCTGAATGGAAGCAAGTCCCCACAGCAATGTTCCAACATCTAGTGGAAAGCCTTTCCAGAAGAGTGGAGGCTGTTATATCACTTAAGGGGAGACCAACTCCATATTAATGCACATGGCTTTGGAATGAGATGTTCAAGGAGCAGGTGTCCACATACTTTTGGTCATGTAGTGTATTTGGGACATGGGTTTTTCAGCATCACATTTGAGGGCAGCACACACAAAATACATCTGAGGTTGACAGCTGGCCACTGTAGGTGGCAACTTCAACAACCATTCCTTGTTATTTATTTTACATTTACCCAAATTACATACACACAAAATGAGGAGGAAACTTTACATGTATGTGTGTGGCTGCTGCAGCTGCACACAATGGAGGAATTGTTTAGCTTGGGATCACTCATTATGGAGGCTTACCGTTCAGCAGAGGGCCAGTGTTTAACCTGGCAATGGGCTGGGAAACCCCAATGCTCTCTCTCTTTCTCTCTCTCTCTCTCTCTCACACACACACACACACACACACACACACACACACACACACACACACATACTTTTTGGAACGACAGAGCCACAGAGCTGACGTGTGTACCATGTGCGCACAGATGCATTTACCCAGAACTGCGGTGCATGTCTGTCTCCACCAGACTATCTGCTATAAACAGAAGTGTCGTCCCAAAGGCAACATTCACCCCCCCACCCCCCCCCCCAACACACTGACTCGAGGCTCCTCTCCCTTCACACTCTCTCACACAGGACGAGAATGTAGACACCCTGCTCCAGCCTGTCTCTCTCTTTCTCCCTCTCTCGCCGCCTCTCTCTACTCCCCACTCAAAGCCAACCAGGTCAGTGGACACATGATAGCTAAGCCCACAGCCGCCTCTGACTGTCAGACAAATGCTGGGAAAGAACACTTTCACTACAACGTCAGCCACTCTCCTCCTCCAGCCTTACTGTTTATCTGTAACTCTACACTTTCCTCTTCCTACTTCAACATATACTGCTGCCGCGGTCATCCCCCTCTTCAAAGGGGGAGACACTCTAGACCCAAACTGTTACAGACCTATATCTATCCTACCCTGCCTTTCTAAAGTCTTCAAAAGCCAAGTTAACAAACAGATCACCGACCATTTCGAATCTCACTGTACCTCCGCTATGTAATCTGGTTTCTGAGCTGGTCATGGGTGCACCTCAGCCAAGGTCAAGGTCCTAAACAATATCATAACTGCCATCGATAAGAGACGATACTGTGCAGCCGTATTCATCGACCTGGCCAAGGCTTTCGACTCTGTCAATCACCGCAGTCTCATCGGCAGACTCGACAGCCTTGGTTTCTTAAATGACTACCTTGCCTGGTTCATCAACTTCTTCTCAGATAGAGTTCGGTGTGTCAAATCGTAGGGCCTGTTGTCCGGACCTCTGGCGGTCTCTATGGGCGTGACACAGGGTTCAATTCTCGGGCCGACTCTCTTCTCTGTATTCATCAATGATGTCGCTCTTGCTGCTGATGATTCTCTGATCCACCTCTACGCAGACGACACCATTCTGTATACTTCTGGCCCTTCTTTGGACACTGTGTTAACTAACCTCCAAACAAGCTTCAATGCCATACAACACTCCTTCCGTGGCCTCCAACTGCTCTTAAATGCAAGTAAAACTAGATGCATGCTATTCAATCGATCACTGCCCGCACCTGCCCGCCCGTCTTGCATCACTACTCTGGACGGTTCTGACTTAGAATATGTGGACAACTACAAATACCTAGGTGTCTGGTTAGACTGTAAACTCTCCTTCCAGACTCACATTAAGCATCTCCAATCCAAAATTAAATCTAGAATTGGCTTCCTATTTCGCAACAAAGCATCCTTCACTCATGCTGCCAAAACATACCCTCATAAAACTGACTAACCTACCGATCCTTGACTTCTGCGATATCATTTACAAAATAGCCTCAAACACTCTACTCAGCAAATTGGATGTAGTCTATCACAGTGCCATATGTTTTGTCACCAAAGCCCCATATACTACCCACCACTGCGACCTGTATGCTCTCGTTGGCTGGCCCTCGCTTCATACTCGTCGCCAAACCCACTGGCTCCAAGTCATCTGTAAGTCTTTGCTACGTAAAGCCCCGCCTTATCTCAGCTCACTGGTCACCATAGCAACACCCACCCGTAGCAGGCGCTCCCGCAGGTATATTTCACTGGTCACCCCCTAAGCCAACTCCTCCTTTGGCCGCCTCTCCTTCCAGTTCTCTGCTGCCAATGACTGGAACGAATTGCAAAAACCACTGAAGCTGGAGACTCATATCTCCCTCACTAACTTTAAGCATCAGCTGTCAGAGCAGCTTACCTGCACCTGTTCATAGCCCATCTGTAAATAGCCCACCCCAACTACCTCATTACCATATTGTTATTTATTTTTTGCTCCTTTGCCCCCAGTATCTCTACTTGCACATCTATCACGCCAGTGTTTAATTGCTAAATTTTTATTATTTTGCCACTATGGCCTATTTATTGCCTTACCTCCCCAATCTTAATTATTACATTTGCACACTGTATAAAGACTTCTATTGTGTTATTGACTGTATGTTTGTGTAACTCTGTGTTTGTGCCGCACTGCTTTGCTTTATCTTGGCCAGGTCGCAGTTGTAGATAACTTGATTTCAACTGGCCTACGTGGTTAAATAAAGGTGAAATAAAAATGAAATAAAAAATACTGCAGCTGGTGCAGCACTTATGCTAGCTTCTTAGCTCTTTTAGCGACGAGCTCCACTAAAATGACAAGAGTTTGAGACTGGGTCTAATATGAAAGAAGCTATATGTATCCCTTCTAATAATATGGGATATTATTATACAGTGCATTCGGAAAGTATTCAGACCCTTAGACTTTTTCTACATTTTGTTTTACGTTAAAGCCTTAGTCTAAATTGGATTAAATTGTTTTTTTCCCTCATCAGTCTACACACGGTACCCCATAATGACTAAGCAAAAATAGTCTTTTAGACATTTTTGTAACTTCTTGGGTATGAATCTGCAAGCTTAGCACACCTGTATTTGGGGAGTTTCCCCCATTCTTCTCTGCAGATCCTCTCAAGCTCTGTCAGGTTGGATGGGGAGCGTCGCTGCACAGCAATTTTCAGGTCTCTCCAGAGATGTTCGATCGGGTTCAAGTCAGGCCTCTTGCTGGGCCACTCAAGGACATTCAGAGACTTGTCCCGAAACCACTCCTGCGTTGTCTTGGCTGTGTGCTTTGGGTCGTTTTCCTGTTGGAAGGTGAACCTTCGGCTCCAGTCTGATGTCCTGAGCGCTCTGGAGCAGGTTTTCATCAAGGTTCTCTCTGTACTTTGCTCCATTCATCTTTCCCTCGATCCTGACTAGTATTCTAGTCCCTGCCGCTGAAAAACATAATGCTGCTACCACCCTGCTTCACCGTACAGATGGTGCCAGGTTTCCTCCAGACGTGACGATTGCCTTTCAGGCCAAATAGTTCAATCTTGGTTTCATCAGACCAGAGAATCTTGTTTCTCATGGTCTGAGAGTGCTTTAGGTGCCTTTTGCCAAATTCCAAGCAGGCTGTCATGTGCCTCTTACTGAGGAGTGGCTTCCGTCTGGCCACTCTACCATAAAGGCCTGATTGGTGGAGTGCTGCATAGATTTGGCCAATTATGGGCCAATTATGCGCCACCCTATGGGATTCCAAATAACGGCCGGTTATGATGCAGCCTGGAATCGAACCCGGGTCTGTAGTGACGCCTCTAGCACCGAGATGCAGCGCCTTAGACTGCTGCGCCACTAGGGAGCCTAGATGGCTGTCCTTCTGGAAGGTTCTCCCATCTCCACAGAGGAACTCTGGAGCTCTGTCAGAGTGACCATCGGGTTTTTGGTCACCTCCCTGACCAAGGCCCTTATCCCCCAACTCCCCCAATTAGGAAGAGCCTTAGTGGTTCCAATCGTATTCCATTTAAGAATGATGGAGGCCACTGTGTTCTTGGGGACCTTCAATGCTGCAGATATTGACACAATCCTGTCTCGGAGCTCTACGGACAATTCCATCGACCTTATGGTTTGGTTTTTGCTCTGACATGGACTGTCAACTGTGGGACCTTATATAGACAGGTGTATGCCTTTCCAAATCAAGTCCAATCAATTCAATATACCACAGGAGGACTCAAATCAAGTTGTAGAAACATCTCAAGGATGATCAATGGAAACAGGATGCACCGGAGGTCAATTTCGAGTCTCATATCAAAGGGTCTGAATACTTGTGTAAAGGTATTTCTGTTTTTTATTTTTAACTTTGCATTATGGGGTATTGTGTGTAGATTTATGTCGGAACATACTAATTTAATCCATTTTAGAATAAGACTATAACATAAAATGTAGAAAAAGTCAAGGGGTCTGTATACTTTCCGAATGAACTGTAGGCCTGTATATTTATATAGTCAAGATACAATGTACAGTTGAAGTACCTTTCCCTTAGCAGTGTTACTAAAGTCATCAGGCACTTTCAAGGGGTACTTTCTAATTATGTGTCTAAGTAGGCTATACAGGTACCAACACATCCACCATGCTGATCCTCAACACAGGGGCCCCTCAGGGGTTCGTGCTCAGCCCCCTCCTGTACTCCCTGTTCACTCATGACTGCACGGCCAGGCACGACTCCAACACCATCATTACATTTGCTGATGACACAACAGCGGTAGGCCTGATCTCCGACAATGAGACAGCCGATAGGGAGGAGGTCAGAGACCTGGCCGTGTGGTGCCAGGACAACAACCTCTCCCTCAACGTGATCAAGACAAAGGAGATGATGGTGGACTACAGGGGAAAAAAGGACCGAACACGCCCCCATTCTCATCGACGGGGCTACAGTGGAGCAGGTTGAGAGCTTCAAGTTCCTTGTTGTCCATATCACCAACAAACTAACATGGTCTAAGCACACCATGGCAGTCGTGAAGCGGGCACGACAAAACCTATTCCCCCCTCAGGAGACTGAAAATATTTAGCATAGGTCCTCAGATCCTCACAAGGTTCTACAGCTGCACCGTCAAGAGCATCCTGACTGGTTGCGTCACTGCCTGGTATGGCAACTGCTCAGCCTCTGACCGCAAGGCACTACAGAGGGTAGTGCAAACGGCCCAGTACATCACTGGGGCCAAGCTTCCTGCCATCCAGGACCTCTATACCAGGCGGTGTCAGAGGAAGGCCCTAGAAATTGTCAAAGACTCCAGCCACCCAAGTCATAGACTGTTCTCTCTGCTACCACGCGGCAAGCGGTACCGGAGCACCAAGTCTCGGTCCAAGAGGCTTCTAAACATCTCCTACCCTAATCCATAAGACTCCTGAACATCTAGTCCAGTGGCTACCGAGACTATTCACATTGCCCCCCCTCCACACCACTGCCACTCTGTTGTCATCTTTGCATAGTCACTTTAATTAACTCTACCTACATGTACATACTACCTCAACTAACCGGTACCCCCGCACATTGACTCTGTACCGGCACCCCCCCGTATATATTATTTTTTACTGCTCCCCTTTAATTACTTGTTACTTTTATCTCTTATTTGTATTTTTTGAAACTGGACTGTCGGTTAAAGGCTCGTAAGCAAGCATTTCACTGTAAGGTCTACACCTGTTGTATTCGGTGCATTTGACTAATAACATTTGATTTGATTTGATCTCCTATAAGCACATGTTATTGGGTCAAGGTAGACTATAACCATATGCCATATTAATAGAAGGTGTCCATAAAGCTGCCTATTTTCTCTGTTAGGTAGACCCGGTCTGCAGTAGTGCACTATGTAGGGAATAGGGTGCCATTTGGGATGCAGTCCCAGTCTGCTACTGTGTGATTTATTGAAGAGGTCTTTCTGATGCGCATTTAGTTTAATCCATCTGATATTAGCCATCAATCTTCTTCGTCTCACTCCTTCACGGCTCAGCGTCCCTCTCGCTGGAATCACAGCCCGTCTGTTCCGGCTGGTCCAGACTCTAGACATACACACACCTCTGTTTCCCCTCACTATGAGGTAGTTAGGTCCTCTCTCTTTTCTCTTGCTCCAAATCAGTGGCAATGGGACTCTGCTGTTGAATGGTGAGAGCGCCTCAGCAAATGAGCAAATAGGCCCATTGGTTTTGTAAGAGTGTGGTCTGTAGACTCCAAGAGTATGATTTATTCTACCACATGAGCAAAAGGTCCGTATGTATTTAAACACGTGTATGCATTCGATAAAATTAGGTGGGTTAATCACTTAGGGGCTGGGATTAAACCAAATATTTCCTTATATTAGTTCATAAATCAGAGCGGAAACATGCAGGAGCAGGGCAGCAGCTATTTCCTACAGAGGCTGCTGTGTGGACCAGATTGTGCCGATCGATACATTAACATCCCCCACTTCCTATGAATAAATAGCTGACCGACCGCTCAGAAAGGACAGGAGATTTAAGGCTACCCTTTCCCTGCAGCGGTGGTGGATGACAAAACAAGAGAAGAGAAAAAGCGGACGGAAAGGGAGAGGACAGAGCGAGACCCATAGACCATGGTTGTCTGAAGAGAGGGCGAAAAAGAGGGAGAAGGTTATGAAGAGGGATAGATATTGCCCTTACTTGCCCTTTCTACATACACCCCACACAGACTCTCCTCTGAATAGAGGTGGGAAAATGCTGACCTGTCTCCACCAGGAAATTGCTGGATGTTTTTGAGGTTAAGTTGTGCAGTATTGGGTGGTTGGTTGGTATGAAGATGTGCTGTGTGAGAACTGTCCCGGAGTGTTCAGGACTCAGGGGGTTTGTAAAGTCTTAGACTCCAGCTACGACCATCAATCTGTTTGACAGCCCTGAGGCAGAGTAACGTCATAAGTGTATGCAGTTGAGCACCTTAGAATTGAGTGTGTGTGTGTCTCGTAATACGTCTTTGCATCTGTGTGTGTTTCTTCCCTTTTGGTTGATACATCATTTGCCATGTTTAAGCTGGGTGTGTTTCTCTGTCAGTGTGTCTTTGTTTGTGTGTTCCTGAAAGTCTTTATTTGTTTTGTGCTTGCATTTGTGTGTTTTTGTGTGTTCATTCATGCTGTGTGTGCGTGAATGAGCCTATATGTGAGTGGCCAGATTTGTATACCATTCGTCAAGTCATGGCCGATAAATAAATGCACTGTGACGACGAGTGTGAAGTGTGGTGCCTCGACTGGTTTAGCAGTCTTCTCATAAGAAGGAACTGGTCTTTGAAATTAAGGCATTAGTCCCCACTAGACAATAATACACCCATAACACAATGTGCTCACTCCACCCACCCACTCCCTCACTCAGACAAAGCAGAGGTAGCCCCATAATATACACTCATCTACTACTGGTTCGGACCCCCCTTTTCCTCCAGAACAGCCTGAATTATTTGGGGCATTCTACAAGTTGTCGGAAACATTCCACAGGAATGTTGGGCCATGCTGACGCGATGGCATCACGCAGTTGCTGCAGATTGGACGGTGGTACATTCAACCCGTTCTATTTTTATTTAGAAAGATACTCTTTGGTTGAGGTCTAGGGACTGTGCGGGACACTCAAGTAAACTGAACTCGCTGTCATGTTCCAGGCAATGTTTTTCCACTCCTCAATTGTCCAGTGTTGGTGATCGCGTGCTTACTGGAGTTGCGTCGTCTTGTTTTTAGCTGATAGGAGTGGAACCCGGTGTGGTAGTCTGCTGCAATAGCCCATCCGTGAACAGGGATCGACGAGTTGTGCGTCCCAAGATGCCGTTCTGCACACCACTGTTGTACTGCGGCGTTATTTGTCTTTGTGGCCCGCCTGTTAGCTTGCACGATTCTTGCCATTCTCCTGCGACCTCTCTCATCAACGAGCTGGTTTCGCCCACAAGGCTGCCACTGACTGGATGTTTTTGGTTTGTGACACCATTCTCGGTTAACCCTAGACACTGTCGTGCATGTAAAGCCCAGGAGAGCAGCCATTTCTGAGATACTGGATCCGGCGTGCCTGGCACCGACCATCATACCACACTCGGTCACTAGTTTTGCCCAATCTAACGTTCAATCGAACAGTAACTGAATGCCTCTATGCCTGTCTGCCTGCTTTGTATAACAAGCCACGGCCACGTGACACACTGACTGTAGGAGCGATCCATTTTCATTAAATGGGTGTGTACCTAATAAACTGAGTGTATAGCAACACACTGCACAGAGAATGTCATCTCCAATAGGACTTTCACTCCATTGATTGCAGTAGAGATGTAGCCTGCGTGTTTCCCTTTAAGAAAGGCTGAGGACCGTGACAAAGGATTAAGCAAGGCTTGAAGATGAGATCAGAGATGATGTCACCCACCAATAGATCCCCAATCACATGGTCACCTATTCGGTCTCTTGTCAGTGGATGACGTATTAGTTTGCATCACCCCCATTATCATCATGAGACAAAGGGCTTTCCAATAGCGAATACCTCTCCGTTGTAGCTGTGGGACAAATGGGATAGTGTGTGAAGCGTTTCATATTGTCTGTTATGAGACTTCAGCATCGTCCCTTTCCCTCTGATGTACAGTATGAGCCTCTGCTCCGACACCCCGTTCCCAGTTTCCTTCCATTTCACTAAGACCCCTCCAGTGTTAATCACACTCTTCTCCCGGAGAACTATTGGGTGTGCAGGCTTTTTCTCTAGCCCAGCTCTCTGTGTGTCTGCCTCTGTCTGTGTGTGTGTATGAGAAAGAAATCCAGGAATGTAAGCTGGAATTGCATTGGCAGCAGAGGGAGGCCCTAGCTACATGATTTACAGCCTGGGATGTCCCCACACTTTTTTTTATATTTCAACACGGCTGCTGTGTCCATGCTGAACCCCCCCCCCCCCCCCCCCACTACAGTGCACTTAGCTTAGCATCACTGCTAGACTAAATCTAATGGAGGCTACCGTCTAGCGATGGGGGAAAAAATCGATAGTTACAGAGCCTTCAGAATGTATTCACACCCCTTGACTGAATTTTAAATGGATTCAATTTATATATTTTTTGTCACTGGCCTACACACGATACCCCAATAAGGTCAAAGTGGAATTGTTTTTCAAAACTTTAACAAATTTATAAAAATTGAAAAGCTGAAATGTCTCGAATGAATAAGTATTCAACTCCTTTGTTATGGCAAGCCTAAATAAGTTCAGTGGTTAAACTTTGCTTAACAAGTCACAAGTTGCATGGACTCACTCTGTGTGCAGTAATAGTGTTTAACATGATTTTTAATGACTACCTCTGAACCCCACACATACAATTATCTGTAAGGTCCCTCAGTTGAGCATTGAATTTCCAACACAGATTCAACCACAAAGACCAGGGAAGTTTTCCAATGCCTTGCAAAGAAGGGTATCTATTGGTAGGTGGAAAAGCAGAGAGTGACTATCCCTTTGAGCATGGTGAAGTTATAGTTACACTTTGGATGGTGTATCAATACACCCAGTCACTACAAGATACAGGTGTCCTTCCTAACTCAGTTGCGAGAAAGGAAGGAAAT
Organism: Salmo salar; assembly: GCF_965601325.2. Lineage (NCBI taxonomy): Eukaryota > Metazoa > Chordata > Actinopteri > Salmoniformes > Salmonidae > Salmo > Salmo salar. The sequence goes on from NC_138303.1 coordinate 72,439,829, forward strand.
TGCTCAGGGATTTAAACATAAGGCCATTGGTGACTTAAACAGTTTTAATGGCTGTGATAGCAAAAACTTTTTGTCCTGTTCCTCCTGAAAGCCCTAACAGTCAAATGCATTCTCTCCGTCGCCCACACGCGCTTTAACCTCTCTAGGGGGTGTGGGACGCTACCGTCCCACCTGGCCAACATCCGGTGAAATTGCAGAGCGCCAAATTCAAAAACAGAAATACTCCTAATAAAAATTCAGAAAACATACAAGTGTTATACATTGGCTTAAAGATTAACTTCTTGTTAATCCAACTGCGGTGTCAGATTTCAAAAAGGCTTTACAGAGAAAGCATACCATGCGATTATCTGAGGACAGCGCCCAGCACACAAAACATTACATACAGTTACCAGCCAAGTAGATTAGTCACAAAAGTCAGAAATAGCAATAAAATGAATCACTTACCTTTGATCTTCATATGGTTGCACTCACAAGACTCCCAGTTACACAAATGTTCGTTTTGTTCGATAAAGTCCCTCTTTATATCCAAAAACCTCAGTTTTGTTCATTAATCCAATGGCTCGAAGGCAGTCACAACAGGCAGACAAATTCCAAATGGTACCGGTAAAGTTCGTAGAAACATATCAAATGATGTTTATAATCAATCCTCAGGTTGTTTTTAGCCTAAATAATCGATAATATTTCAACCGGACAATAGCGTCGTCAATATAAACGAAAAACAAGGAAGGCGCGCTCTCGGTCGCGCTCTGGGGACATCCCACTATCCACTCACTCAAAGTGAGTGGACAGTGAATAAAAGGCAGAAACAATGTCTAAAGACTGTTCACAACTAGTGGAAGCCATAGGGAACGGAATCTGGGTCCTATCCCTTTAAATGGTGGATTGGCTTTCATTGGAAAAACAGCCATTTCAAAATAATGGCACTTCTTCGATGGATTTTCCTCAGGTTTTCGCCTGCCATTTCAGTTCTGTTATACTCACAGACATTATTATGGAAACTTTAGTGTTTTCTATCCAAATCTACCAATTATATGCATATCCTAGCTTCTGGACCTGAGTAGCAGGCAGTTTACTTTGGGCACACTTTTCATCCGGAGGTGAAAATAGTGCCCCCTACCCTAGTGAGGTTAAACATTTGGATAATAAAGCATTTAAAGGCTGACGTTGGTTGATTTTATGCATTCATGAATTAAATCGCTTTAGGCGACATGTTGCGGTTCATCTGATGATGGTGCACATGGGCCTATTTATATAATGAATATGAATTTGGAGGGCATAAATTATTCAATATTAAAGCATTGGACCTCTCACTAAAGTTGTCAATCATACAAAAGTTATACTTATATCCAAACTGGTTTTGCAGCACGCAGATTCCAGATTGCCTTTGCCGATCGCTCATCATCTTCAGCCATTAGTGAGTCGATGGCTTGAATAGACTCGCTGGAAATGGAATACCACGGTAGATGCTGTTTTTTTGGTTGATTGCCATAAAGCTGAGTGACTCACTCATTCATGGCTTTGGATCAAAATAAATATGTACCAACATTCATTCTGATAGTCTTTAATAAAGAAATGTTTTGACTGTCCACCTCATGACCTCAAACAAAGTTTGGTGCCAAATGTGTCTCTACCTGACAATGAATGGACGATATAAACCAAAAATAAACTGATAATTGTGCACAACTTCAACATTGAATTTCAATTAACTGAATGATGAGGGTGAAGGTAATTGAATTAAGAACAATGGTGTAAGAAATGGTATTCTTACACTATTGCACGCACACCCGATAAAAATACACTACTTTTTTGTTTCTACTTGGTCAGAAGAAGCTGTAACTGGACTGTAGCATATTACTTACTAAAACTGTTATACTAAGGCTTTTCTTCGAAGAGAAACTAAAATGTTTTATAATATAAAATGATATTCCATGATATTCTTAAACTATATGTTTTGACTGAATATAAGCAGCAAGTGATGTCTGCTAAATGATCAAGTTGATGGGGCATTCATATAGCCTCGGCACCTACATAAAGCTGAGTGACTCACACATCCATGTCTTTAGATCAAAATAAATAAGTACCAACCTTCTTTCTGATAGTCTAGAAGTGAAGAAAAGAAAATTGAAGTGATTATAAAAAGTCACGACTACAATTGATCGCTAGTTTTGGTCTCAAATAAGCACGGTCCGTGAAGAGCGTTTAACTAAAATAAGCGGCAGGTCAGGCAGAGAGTGACATGTTTTAAATCATATGAGCAAAAAATATTCTGTTTTATTTGGAATGGCAAGCCAGACAAAATTAAAAGGGCCTATTGTCTCACCCCATGGTCATGAATGGCCTTTTTTTTGCCTTTATTCAGATTACAACCGCTCACTTTCAGTTATTTGAAAACGGTTCCAATCCGTGTCTTGGGACACAAAAGAAGCCATCGATCCACCCGTTATGGGCTATTAGCAGGACAATAGACTCTTGCCAAGAAGGAGGGTAGGCGGGGAATTGTATCGTCAATTTCTCAAGCCATAACGTCTGGATGGCCTTCACCAGTTCATCTTTGCTTGTACTGTAGGCTTGGTAGAGTTACGCATGAATGTTTTCAGTTGATGCCAAACAAGTTCGATCGGGTTTAAATCCAGAGACCTACATGTAGAGATTAAACAAACATTTTTAGATATACTGTAGGCCTACCGTAGGTGTTATAGGTCTTTCATATATTTATTTTTATCTAACCTTTTATTTTACTACATAAAGGTCTATTTACTCTGCTGGCGTCTTGACCCAGTTTATGCCCTCATTTGCAATGCAAACCCGGGCGGCCGTGTGTTTTGGTCCAAGCAGACCTTTTTCCGGCTTACAGACAGTTTTCATCAAGCCAGCTTCTTTCTATGGTGCTACCCGTTCCAGGGTTAGAACTGTAACCACCAGAGGACTTGAAAATGAGCCTGAGCTGAGAGGATCACCAAAACTAAAGGGATTTGTATAGCCTATGTGTAGGCATACTGTGTAATAAAATCGATAATTGTGTACTAAAAATGTGAATGTGTTTTTGCAGAGCGTACAACCATGCCGACAACCATCCGTGGAGATCAATGGACAAAGGGTTGGACAAAAAATAAATATATATATTGGCTCCCGAGTGGCGCAGCGGTCTAAGGCACTGCGTCTCCGTGCAAGAGGCATCACTGCAGTACCTGGTTCGAAATCAGGCTGTATCATATCCGGCTGTGATTGGGAGTCCCATAGGGCAGCGCACAATTGTCCCAGCGTCATCTGGGTTTTGCCAGTGTAGGCCGTCAATGTAAATAAGAATTTGTTCTTAACTGACTTGCCTAGTTCAATGTATATGTATGTATGTATGTCTTACAGAGCCTTTCCATAAGTCCACTCAAGTTTCTTCAATGGTCTTCTGACTGTGATTAGAGCGATGTTGTGCTGTGATGCCAGAAGATTCCAGACTGCATTTGAATGTTCCTGAGTGGCCGAGTTACAGTTTTGACTTAAATCTATGGCAGGACCTGAAAATGGTTGTCTAGCAATGATCAACAACCAATTTGACAGAGCTTGAAGAATTTTGCAAAGGATAATGGGCAAATGTTGCACAATCCAGGTGTGGAAGGCTCTTAGAGACTTACCCAGCTGTAAACACTGCCAAAGGTGCTTCTACAAAGTATTGACTTGGGTGTGAATACTTAAGTATATAAGATATGTCTGTATTTTATGTTCAATAAATTTGCACAGCAAAAACAAAACATGTTTTTATGGGTATTGTGTGTAGATGGGTGAGAAAATCTATCTATTTTATCCATTTTGAATTCAGGCTGTAACACCACAAAATGTGGAATAAGTGAAGGGGTATGAAGACTTTTTGAAGGCACTGTACCTATGGGGATATTCTTTTGATAATATTTTTGCACTAGTTGGCTGTACCTGCACAAACTCCAGTATTTTTCCTTCATAGCTTGTTTTCCATCATCTTTTTAAAAGGGGAGCCAATTTGTTTTCAGCACTTATTTCCATGACTGATCAAAACTTGCTTTCTCATGGCTCTTTTTTGTCCCTCTGCAGCAGATGTGTGAGCAATATGTTTGGACAATGGAAGCGCAATAAAATCTCAGGGTTGAATCGCAATATATAGAATCGTGAGAATTACAATATGTATTGAAATTCTCACGATTCTATATATTGTCACTGGCAATTCCCAACCCTACTACCTTCCCCATACTGTATAGTACATGTACCTTAGCTATGCTACTAGCCTTAAGCTAACGTACCTCCCCTTTCGTCTTCAATTTTCTTTCCATCAGAACTCTACTGCTCCCTCTGCTCTGCCTAGGGGGCCTTCGGCAGTGAAAGCCTGGAACGTGGGAAACCCAAACTGCTGAGTTGGCTTTGGGGGTGAAAGGGTTCATTCTGGGAGTGCTCCAACAATGCCTTTACCGCTAAATACTCCCTGAATTACACTTTTGCCTCTTTTTTTCTGCCTCTTGTAAGGAAGAAAAGGCTTGTTTTTGTTAATGGAACTAGCTTTATTGTTTCTTGTATTATTCTGACTATCAAATGTCTAACGTTCCGTACATTTCAGAAGTAGCCTGGCTGGGCTCCAGAGAGATTGAGTCATCGCAAAAGCTACAGTAGACATTAAACCATAGTTTAAGTTTAGCAGTTTGTGTTGTTCGACCAATAACATGATGCTGTAGTTAGCATTGAACTGTGTGGCTACTTGGAAACGCTAGAAATGGGGCTATGCAATAAAGTCGGCATAGCAGCATGTTGCTGAAGAGTTCCCTGCATTACAGGGCCATGGCACCATATTGACAAGCTGCTCGTAGCTGCGATGCAAGTACATTTTTAGCCCCAGTGAGTGCTTGCCTGCCTGACCGCCTGCCCTGTCATGTAGGCTACTCTCAGTGATGTAACAGAGACGGCGCTAGTGTTTTTGTGTACAGTAGTAGTGTGTACGGTAAGTCAACTGTTATCAGGTCTTTGTTTCATAAGGGGTTTGCATTTTGTCACAATACCCCCGATCCTTAATCTCATCCAGTGTTTTAAATCCAGTCAAAGGAAAACGTCAGTTCTTACTAGCGTCAGTAAACTACAGTAGCGTCCTTCCCAGTTGGTCATATTGAATGCATCTTTCAATGTTTCTCTGTTTGTTTTGAAGCACTGTGGTGTAGCCCCACAGGCGAACAGCACTTGAAAACCTCTGCAGCCTGATAAATATTCCAGTGTTTGAAGTGTCTGTGTGGGAGGGCCAATCCAAACACATCTACCTCCGCGGTCCCCCACTTCTCTTTAGCAAACAAGAAAAAAATGATCTGCTTATGCTGTACTTCTTCCCTGTAGCAGAAGTATTTGAAACTCCTGCATTTGTTGCAGTGCAATCATGGCATCAGTTTGTCTGTTCGTACTTGGTACCGTGTGTTTTTGAGAAAGACAAAGATCCCATTTATCCCTGACCTATATCTAGGCTTACTATGGCATACACGTCAAATTCTTAATTTATGAGACATATAGATGGTTACGTTGGTAAATCATACAAACCTGCCATGAAAAGGTTGAACAAACTAGGTCACCTTTGGCTTATGATATGATTATATTTCTAGCTGTCTGTTGTGGCTGATGAGAAATTCACATCTAGTAGTCCCTGACATGGCACCCAACTTAAGTGGCATCTGACTAATTGATGTCAGAGGGACATATGGTGGGTACTATTGATCAAGTTTGACTATATGCCAGTTTGGGATTTTTGCCAATGTTGTGACTGTTGTAGACAAAATTTGGATTATTGACAAATGGAAAACTATTGGCTGAGGATGACTTAACATAGGCTATAAATCATTACCAACCTCATCCATTTGGCCTATTGAAACATTAAACAACTGAAATGAAAACCGTAGTGGATTATGTCTGATTACAGAGGAGAGGTCAGCAATGAGATTTGGTCGTCCAAGTTTTTTCCTCTGCTTGATTCCAGGATTTTCCCCCATGTGGACTCTTTCCAGCTCTGTGGGGATTTTCAGTAGTACTACGGCTATGCATGTCCCAGTGTGTGAGATTTTCCAAGCTTGTCTCCTGAGTTATTGTGGCAGATATAGCCTACATCAGGGGTAGGCAACTAGGGTCGTTTTTGGTCATAGGCTAATTATAATTGTACACTGCAAATTGATCACAACTAAGCCCAAAAAGAGATTCTATTTGAAAATAACAATTTCTTACCTTGATTACATTGAGACACGATCACGTCTCTTTTTTTTTTATTAGTGGGAATAGGGAACATATTTAAATTAAACACATTTGTAGGTGAATTCCTCGTGATTTTTGTATTTTTGGACCCAAAACTAAACTAAAATATTTTGGGTAGGGATGCAAATTTCGGTCAGTTTTGCTGCCGACTAACTGACCCTCATTAACTGGTCAACAAACAGTTACATTTTTTCCGAACAGTAAAATGAGGTGACCAACAGAAAATACTATCATATCTGATATGTTTCCGCCCTAACAATGGGCGGAAACAAAATAAGCCCATAGAATGCATTGAATTTATTTAGGACTGATTTTGACAGGAGTGAAACCTCTCGCTTCGCTTATTCTTCTCTGATACTATGCACGCATACAAGGACCGGACATTTTTCGTTAAGCGCCAATCAATCGTCTTAGTCAAACGGCTGTAACCTATTATTGAACATGCAACTCCTGTAATTAAGCAGCTAATAAAACCTCATTTTCAAACATTTGCCAAAATGCAATTTGGGCAAAGCACAGTTCTAAACAGCACACCTAATGCGAGCAGTTCCATATGTGACAGAGATGAAAATCTGTTAGATTCCCCCTCTTTCTAAGTTTCTAATAGCAAATACTATGATGTGTTGCTTGTATGACTACGCTTGTGCCTTTGGCTTCTGGACAACGAAAGAAAGTTGTGAAAACCAATAGAACAGCAGAGAAATGCTGAAGAAAGTCTTTATAAAATAATTCCCTCCACGTTTCAATGGATGGATTTTGGCAAGGTTACTTTGAAGCAAGTTAAGACATGCCTCATTATTTGAAGCGAAGTAAAACATTCAGGTTTCCAACAGTTATACTGCCCCAAGCTCACATTGCAAAGTGGTGGGTGACGCGCTGATAGTCAACGGTAGGCAGGCTATAGCCCATGCAGCCGAATAGCGAATGGGAGGTGCTCTTTACGCGTTGAGATTGAGAAATGCAAATATCTCCTTTTAGATCTTTGCCACAAGTTTTTAACACGCGATTGCGTTTAGAATTGTTATCAATGACTGGGCTTACAAAAGCAGGGTTCTCTCCAGTAGCCTACAGGCTTTTTGAGGAGCTTCTCTCACGCTGTCTGACAGGTGGTAGGCTATTCCGCTCCTCAAACTAGGCTCTGTATGCTGTGCGCATATGATAAATAAAATGATTTACGACTAACGAAAATACACACACACACCAATTAAATTCCACAAAATTATACAAATGACCTATTGACCGATAAGCATGACCGGTCAAATGTATTTTCAGTGGCTAAGCGGTTAAACGTTAACATCCCAAATTTGCCCCCCCCCCAAAAAAAAAACACTCATGGCCTACTAACAATTTGTTCTGTGTGTTCACCCCCAAAATTCTTAACTAGGCTTGGGCGGTATACTGGATACCGAGGTATTTGGAAATAGCTACGTTCTTCATTTCACCTGTCACATCATTTTTCATTACGAAGTTTAACGGTGGTCCCCAGTCACATGGTGTTTGTTTACAAGCACCCAACAATGAAACCGGAGTTTTGTGAACTCACTGTTGTGCAGCATGTGTCAGGTGATTTAGTTACAATATGGAATTAACAACTACATGTTTTCAAACTAGATATCTTAAATATTAAGATAACTGTCTAAAATGTGCTAAATGCATTTTGGTTTGCTAAATTAGTAGCTACTTAGCTGTCTGGTTACGTGGTTAGGTTCTTACGAAATCAAGCTTCGCTTGATAAAAGCATAGAATCCCCTCCTGGATCAAGAGCCTTGTTGTATAATATTTTTGTCTGTACATCAAACTGTGAGTAGCATTTTTGAGTTACTTATATAATTTAATGAGCTGGGATTTGTCTTGCAAATAGTTTAGGTTAGAGACTATAACATGTTTGCCATGTGCTCGTTAGCGTTCTAAGGCTCAGTGGAGTTTGAAAATAGCACCCTTTGTGTTCAGTGCCGGTATTACCGAATATCCCAGTATGGCACAAGGTTGGTATGACAATCTGTGTACTGCCCAAGCTTATTTTGAACTTGTATTTTCCTCAGCTTGTGTCCAAAAGAACACTTTTTTTTTTACTGGCTTCAATCTTGTACTCGGATGATTTTAAAGATGGGATTTGGATGGTTTTCATGTAGTAAACTTGAAATGTATCATATTCTGACAGTCTGCCCCAACTACCTAGATATTTCTCTAACATAGGCAGGCATACTGTGCATTTGGGAAGTATTCAGACCCCTTGACTTTTTCCTAATTTTGTTATGTTACAACCTTATTCTAAAATTGATTACATAAATGTTTTTCCTCATCAATCTACACACAATACCCCATAATGACAAAGTGAAAGCATTTTTTTTCTTTATAAATATTAAACATACCTTATTTACATAAGTATTCAGTCCCTTTGCTATGAAACTCGAAATTGAGCTCAGGTGCATCCTGTTTTAATTGATCATCCTTGAGATGTTTCTACAACTTGATTAGAGTCCACCTGTGGTCAATTCAATTGATTGGACATGATTTGGAAAGGCACACACCTGTCTATATAAAGTTCCACAGTTGACAGTGCATATCAGAGCAAAAACCAAGTGGCCTCCATCATTCATAATGGAAGAAGTTTGGAAACACCAAGACTCTTCCTAGAGCTGGCCGCCTGGCCAAACTGAGCAATCGGGGTACAAGGGCCTGTTCGCTGCTCTGGCACCCCTATGGTGGAACAAGCTCCCTCACGACGCCAGGACAGCGGAGTCAATCTCCACCTTCCGGAGACACCTGAAACCCCACCTCTTTAAGGAATACCTAGGATAGGATAAAGTGATCCTTCTACCCCCCCCTAAAATATTTAGATGCACTATTGTAAAGTGGTTGTTCCACTGGATATCATAAGGTGAATGCACCAATTTGTATGTCGCTCTGGATAAGAGCGTCTGCTAAATGACTTAAATGTAAATGTCAGGGAGGTGACCAAGAACCCGATGGTCACTCTGACAGATCTCCAGAGCTCCTCTGTGGAGATGGGAGAAACTTCCAGAAGGACAACAATCTCTGCAGCACTCCACCAACCAGGCTTTTATGGTAGAGTGGCCAGACGGAAGCCACTACTCAGTAAAAGGCACATGACAGCCCACTTGGAGATTTCCAAAAGGCACCTAAAGGACTCTCCGACCATGAGAAACGCGATTCTCTGGTCTGATGAAACCAAGACTGAACTCTTTGGCCTGAATGCCAAGCGTCACGTCTGGAGGAAACGTACCATCATCCCTACGGTGAAGTGTGGTGGCAGCATCATGCTGTGCGGATGTTTTTCAGCAGCAGGGATTGGAAGACTAGTCAGGATTGAGGGATAGATGAATGAAGCAAAGTACAGAGAGATCCTTGATGAAAATTTGCTCCAGAGCGCTCAGGACCTCAGACTGGGGCGAAGGTTCACCTTCCAACAGGACAATGACCCTGAGCACACAGCCAAGACAATGCAGGAGTGGCTTTGGGACAAGTTTCTGAATGTCCTTGAGTAGCCCGGACTTGAACCCGATTGAACATCTCAGGATAGACCTGAAAATAGCTGTCCAGCGACACTCCCCATCCAACCTGACAGAGCTGGAGATCTGCTGAGAAAAATGGGAGAAACTCCCCAATTACAGGTGTGCCAAGCTTGTAGCGTCATACCTAAGAAGACTTGAGGCTGTAATCACTGCCAAAGGTGCTTCAAAGTACTGAGTAAAGGGTCTGAATACTTATGTAATTATGGGGTATTGTGTGTAGATTGATGGAGAAAAAAAAGAACAATGCTGTAATGTAACAAAATGTGGAAAAAGTGAATGGGTCTGAATACTTTCCGCATGTACTGTACAGCCAGATCTCCCCTGCCAAAATCTGCAAATATGTAGCCCAGCACACAGTACACACACGCACGCACGCTTACTTTCCCAGTCAAGTCT